>NC_133122.1:82785159-83085159 GCF_033568475.1 Henckelia pumila | reverse complement strand
TCCTAGATATGTTGGTTTTATTTTGTTTCATATTTAGTTAGGATTGGATTTGTTTCTTAAGTCTCATTTGGTTTTCAATACTAGACTTTGCAATTAGCATGTTTTGTAAAATCCCATGTTAGAAAAGAGATGAAATTGAGTAACTACGTGGAATTTGATATTTTCAGGTTGAAAAAGAGTCTTTGCATGATTGAATTAAATAAGTTCAAGAAAAGGCGAAAGAAATCTGTTGGAGAAGAGAATGGTGGGTAGATCAATTCCAACAACCATTAGAATACGCCCGAGTTATTAATTGAACTCTTTATACGTGTTCGAATATGTATTCAAACTGTTGTAAATATTATTTTCGAATGTTCAAAAATTGTATATTAAATTTTATTTTTGAATTTTGTATTTTAAATTACTTATAATATTGAAAAATTGGATATTAAATTTTAATTTTTTTTTGTTATTTATTTGAAAAACGACAACATTTTTTAGTTGTTGTCGTAGGAGTTTAAAATTGTTGTAAAAAGTCTTTACACGTTCAAAGACAACAGCTAAAAATTGTTGTTTTTGAGAAAAAAGACAACAATTTTTAAACGTTGTAAAACTGTTGTCTTTAATAGAAAAGACAACAAGTAAAAACTGTTGTCTTTGAGCGCGATTTTTTACAACATGGCTTTTTACAACATTTTTAAATCCTCTACGACAACTTATAAAAAATGTTGTCTTTAGGAGTTTTTCTTGTAGTGACGATAAAAATTAATAGTGTTCTTGAAGATATTATTAGACTACGTTTGTTTTCGTTTTCTCTCAGGGATCAGGCAAGATGTTGGCTTCAATCATTACCATTGGGGAGCATAAATACTTGGGAGGACATGGCAGTGAAGTTTTTGGAAAAATATTATTCTCCTGCTAACTCCACTCAATTGAAGATTAAGATCAACACGTTTAGGCAGCATGATTCCGAACAGCTGTATGAGGCATGTGAGAATTACAAGGACTTGCTGAGAAGGTGCCCGAACCACAACTACAAAGAATGGGTGCAAATCGAATAGTTTTACAATGGACTGAATGCACCCATGAGGATGTCTGTGGATTCGACTGCTGGAGGCACTATATTTGCAAAGGATCCTACTTAGGCGTATGAAATGCAGGAACAAATGGAGATCGATAACATTCAATGGCCTATTGAACAAGTTGGAGTCAAGAAATCAGTCGGAGTTTATGTTATAGACCCTATCACATCTCTGTCTGTTCAAGTCTCCGCATTGAAAATGTAAATAGCTGCTATGAACAAAGTGAGTACGAGAAATTCTGAAGGTGTGACTATCACCATTTAAGAGTCACATACTTCTGATGAGGCACAATACATCAACAACAGAGGCTATGGAGGCTATCTAGGTAATCCTGTCCCAAATAATTATCATCCAGGTTTGCGTAATCATGAAAATTTCTTTTATGAAAATAAAAAGAACGTATTGAATTTCTATCCGGGATTTAATACGAACAAGGGATAAGAGAAACAATCTTTTGAAGATTTAGCTGGGACTTTTGTTGCGGAATCTGGTCGAAGGATGGAAATGACTACATCTCATCTTGATAGCATGGAAACACATATGAGCAATATGGGTGCCACGATGAAATCTTTGGAGACACAATTGGACAGCTGAAAAATGCATTGAAGGATCAAAACAATGGTTAGTTTCCGAGTAACACTGATGTGAATCCAAAAGAACAGTGCAAATCCATAGCGTTGAGAAGTGGAAAATAAATCGAGGCTGATGAACCCAAAGCTGTGGTTGAGAAGGAAAAGATGGTTGAGATGCTAAATTAGGAGATAACAAGAATATAAAAAACATGCATACAGAGTCAAAGAATGCATCAAAACAAAAATCTGTTCAAAAACCTAATCTTCCTTACCCGTAGAAATTTCTACAGATTTTCAAGAAGATCCACATCAACATCCCATTTGATGATGCATTGGATCAAATACCCAATTATGCAAAATTAATAAATGATGTGATGTTGAGGAAGAGGAAGGTGAGGAGTATGAATTAGTGAACTTGATTGAAGAGTGCAGCGCCATCCTCCAAAAGAAGCTGTCACAAAAATTAAAGGATCCAGGGAGTCTTATTATTCCTTGCTATATTGGTGGAGCTCATGTAAGTAGGGTTTTATGTGATTTAGGAACAAGTATTAACTTGATGTCATTTTCTGTTTACAGAGACTTGGAGCTTGGAGAAGTAAAACCGACCACTATCACCTTGCACCTGACAGATAGAAGCGTCATATATCCACGTGGATTGTAGAAAATGTCTTGGTGAAGGTGGACAATTTTATTTTTCCTGCTGATTTCGTGATTTTGGATATGGAAGAATACCATGAAGCCTTTAATATTTTGGATATCGTTTCTAGCCACCAATAGATGTGCACAAAGGAGAACTCACACTACGAGTTGGGGGAGAAGCTATGATATTTAACATCTGACATGCCATGAGAGGACCCAACGAGGTAAGTACATGTAAAAGCATTGAAGTTATTAATTTTGATGTATCTTTTGAACATGTAGGAAGTAGAGACCTGTTGGAGTGGTGCTTGGTTAGTTCCACTGAAGCTACAGTGGAAGATGATTGGGAACTCCGTGAGCAAGAATTGGCTCCCAATAGTTTTCCTGTAGATAAGAAGGTGAGCTCAAAAAGAGAAGATGTGTTAGAAAAATGCGATACTGAGGTACCATTAGCTACTCATGATCACAAAGAATTGCCTAACCATTTATGCTATGCATTCTTAGGTGACAAGTCAACTTACCTGGTAATATATCTTCTTCCATTACTTTGAATGAAAAAGATAAATTATTGAGAGTATTAAGGAAGTTTAAAACTTCTTTAGGTTGGTCAATTTCTGATATCAAGAGAATTATTCCCACTATATGCATGCATAAGATTTTAATGGAAGAGTCATACTCTCCTTATGTTGATCATCAAAGGTGATTGAATCCCGCCATGAAAGAAGTAGTTAAAAATGGGGTTCTGAAATTGTTGAATGCTGGAGTTATTTATGCTATTTTTTATAGTAGCTGGGTGTTTCCTGTAAAAGTAGTTCCTAAGAGGGTGGAATGACTGTGGCAATGAATGAAAATAATGAATTGGTTTCTACTCGTACTATAACTGGTTGGCGAGTGTGTATCAATTATAGGAAGTTAAATAAGGCCACTCGTAAAGATCACTTCCCACTTCTATTTATTTATCGAATGCTTGATAGACTTGCTGGTTATTGTCATGACTACTGATTTTTAGATGGTTATTCAGCTTATAACCAGATTGCTATAGCACCGAAAGATTAGGAGAAAACTACATTTACGTTTCCCAATGGCACGTTTGCCTTTATGAGGATTCTCTTTGGGTTGTGCAATGCACTTGCTACGTTTCAGCGGTGTATGATGGCCATATTTGCAGATATGGTGGAAGAAATCATGGAAGTTTTCATGGATGAATTCTGGATATTTGGCTCGTCGTTTGATCACTATTTGCATAACTTTCCCTTATTTTGCAGAGATTTCAAGAAAAGAACCTAGTTATTAATTAGGAGAAGTGTAACTTCATGGTCCAATGGTGCATTGTCCTTGGAAATAAAACATCATCTAGGGGATTAGAGGTAGACATAGCCAAAGTGGTGGCGATCGAAAAAATTCCACCATCAAGGAAAGGGCATAAGAAGCTTTTTAGGACATGCAGGGTTTTATCGTAGATTTATTAAATATTTCTCTAAGATTACTAAACCCCTTTGTAATTTACTTGAGAAAGATTCCGCTTTTATTTTTTATGATGACTGTGTGCAGGCTTTCGAAAAGATCAAGAAGGCATTGGGGACAACACCTATTATGATAGTTCTGGTTTGGAAGGAGCCATTCGAGTTGATGCGCAATGCCAACAACTATGCAGTTGGAGCTGTTTTGGGCCAACGAAGGGAAAATATTTTTAGGGCACTCTACTATGCGAGTCGTACTATGGACGCCACACAACAAAACTACACCACCACTGAAAAGGAAATGCTTGTAGTAGTTTTTGCGTGCGACAAATTTAGGCCCTATTTGATTGGAACGAAGGTAGTTGTCTACACTGACCATGCGGCTATTAGATACATATTTTCAAAAAAGGATGCAAAGCCTCGTTTGATCAGATGGATCTTGTTATTACAAGAGTTTGATTTTGAGGTCAAGGACAAAAAGGAAAGTGAGAATAAAGTGGTTGATCACTTGTCTAGACTTGAATTGGAGGGAGAAAAAAAAAAGGAGAGGTAACAATCAAAGAAGTTATTTTTTCGATGAACAACTCTTTGAGGTAATTTCTAATCTCCCATGGTATGTTGACATTGCTAATTTTTTGTCTTGTGGTGTTTTGCCTCCAGAATTGAACCATCATCAGAAAAAGAAGTTCTTTCATGACGTAAAGTACTTTTTGTGGGATTACCCATACGTATTCAAAATATGCGCTGACCGAGTGATTAGACGTTGTGTGGGGGTCAAGAATCACGTGAAATTCTGAAGAAATGTCATTCTGCACCATATGGAGGGCATTTTGGAGCCACCCGAACAGCTACTAAGGTACCACAGTCTTGTTTCTACTGGCCAAATTTGTTCAAAGATAGTTATACCTTGGTAAAATCCTATGATAAATGCAAAAGGTTTGGTAATATTTCTAGACATCATGAGTTACCACTGACAAATATTTTGGAGGTAGAACACTTTGATGTATGGGGGACTGATTTTATGGGACCATTCCCACCATATCTTGACCAATCATATATTTTATTAGCGATCGATTATGTGTCAAAGTGGTTAGAAGCAATTGCCACCAGTACTAACGATGCTCGTGTTGTAGCAAAATTTTTGCACAAAAATATCTTCACGAGGTTTCGAACGCAAAGAGCCATCTTAAGTGATGAAGGTACACACTTATGCAATAAAATATTCTATTCGCTCTTGGCTAAATACAGTGTGAAGCATAAGGTGGCACTGATCTATCACCCGCAATCCAATGGACATGCTGGAATTTCTAACAGGGAGATAAAACAATTCTTGGAGAAGCCAATGAACACTAACCAGAAGGATTGGGCAATCAAGCTTGACGACACATTGTGGGAATACCGAACTGCATTCAATACACCTATTGGGATTTCTCCTTATAGGTTCGTCTATGAGAAAGCATTTCACCTGCCACTTGAATTAGAGCATCGAGCTTTTTGGGTCATCAAGAAGCTAAATTTTGACATGAAGGATGCTGGAACAAAGAGATTTCTCCAGTTGAATGAGATGGAAGAATTTCGCAATGAAGCTTACAATAATGCCAAGATATGCAAATAACAGACAGAGAAGTGGCATGAAAAACTAATCTTCCGAAGGGATTTTGAACTTGAACAACAAGAGTTGCTATTTAACTCTAGCCTAAAATTGTTCCCAAGTAATCTTAAGTCGCGATGGTCAGGACCTTTTATAGTGGAGAAAGTGTATCCACATGGATTCGAGCTAATATGCAATGATGGGCGGACATTCAAGGTGAATGGAAAACGAGTTCTGCACTACTATGATAATGAAGTGAGGAATATTTATAACATTCCACTAAACGAGCCAAACTGAGAAGTGACACCAGTCAGGCTAATGACTTTAAACTAAACGCTTCTTTGGAGGCAACCCAATGAAGTATCCTTTATTTGATTTACTTTATGTTGTTTTGTTTCATTTTTTTTTTCATTTTGTAGTCAATTATTTCTATTTGGTCGGGCATGTGGAGACTAGACAATAATTATAATCATGATTTTTTTTGTAGGTGAAAAAAAATTGTGAAGTCTCATGTGTCTAGGCCTCGAAATCAGCACCTAAGCGCTTAATTGAAGTCCCAAGATGAGAAGTTGCAGCGCCTAACTAGTTCCTCAGCGCTTACCACATTGTGGAATGCCGAAGCTGTAGCTCCTTGGCGCTACATCTTAGCGCCTAGGCTCCTTCTCCATATTCTTCAAGAAGTCTCCATCTCCCCTCACTTTATTTCACAAAATAGAGGCCTATTCCACCAACAATCCAAATCCTAATCTCCATTCCATTATTAATCTATATATGAATGGATTCTCTCCACAAAGAGAAACCTAGAGTTTTTTAAGCTTCGGAGTGAAAGAATCACAAATGACGGATTTGACCGAGATTTGAGTATATTTTTGGGGTTACGTCACAAGGTAACAATTGCTTTTGCAAATTTTTTATTTGTTGCTTAGAATTTGAAGGTGGTTGAAGGAGGTAATTGGTGCACAACAATTGTTTGTCGAATTTTTTTAGTTGAGTACTAAATTTGAAATTGGGAAGTCTTGGTTGTTGTGTTGCTGTTGTTGGATCTCGGTTCTTTCATGCCTGAAAACGCAGCGAAAGTTTAAAATTTTAGGTAAAAACCGATTACTTGTGTAGCATTCGAAAATCATTAAACTTTTGCTATGTTTCCAAGCACGATAGAACCAAAATCCAACAGTGGTATCAGAGACTAGATTGCTCTTTATCGTGTATCATTTTTTGAATATTGTATTGAGGTCAATTTCTAACCGCATGAGAAAATCAAAATCTCTCAACTTAGGGGATGTTTTTGTCTTATTTTCGAAAAATATTGTTGTTCATTTTCGGGTAGCAAGGGGCAACCCTTTTAATAATTAAAAAAAAATTGCCCGAAATCCCATGACGGAGCTTTGACAACGACTATGACGACTAAAGTTTCCAAAATGTGTTTTGGGATATCCAAGGTCCTGAACCTTAAGTTGTTGAGCCATTGAAGTGGTTGATTTTTTGTTTATGAAAATTCAAAATTTATGAAATATATGTATTTTCTCATGAAATAAATAACTAAAGTGAGACTTTGATTATTTATAGTAAATGATGATTTACAAGAAATTCAATTATAAATAAATTAATTGAAAAGTAAACAAAAGTTTTTGTTTATTTTGTTAATTTAATTTATAATCGTGTTCTTAGTGATTGGACCAAGATATATAATATTTTATAAATTGATTATTGTGATAATTAATTGATGGTCTATGATATGTGATATTATGCATGAAAAATGATCAAAAGTCCAAACCCAATTTTCTAGATGTATGTTAAGATATTTTATGTTGAATATGTTGTAATAATTATCAAATTTATAATGGGATTGGTTATAGTCCGTTCCCACCCCATGAGACATATCCCCATTTGTCATGGATATTTTATTGTAAAATATTTGATAGTGGAAGATCAAGATTGGAATATGGTGGACCATGATGAATTATGAAGATTCAAGACATTTAAATATTGGACGCTTATGTAATTGTGCATTTTCATCCCATGCATTTCCTAGGATTGGATCTAGGCTCGTGTTTGGCTCACACGGGCCAAATAGTGTTGGGGCGATTGATCATCCTTGTTAGTTTACTGTTTATAATATATGCATGATATATTATAAATAATGAGTATGTGCGTTATTATTTTATAATAACAAAGTTGCATGAATCCGGAAATCATACGAACAAACATGACGAGTTTTTAAAATTAATGATGAGACCATTTAAAAATTAAAAACCCTAATTTTGAATAAGATTCAAAATTAATATCAAGTATGAAAATGGAAATTATAAAGGCGTTTATAATTTTCTTGTCTTCCATCGACAATGGGTGCATGATGAACGCTATACGCGGTCAGTTTCCAGCTCATATTATTGGGGGTGGGGGGTCCCTGGACGCCAAAAAGTTGTGACATCAATTGAAATTGTGATGTGAACTACGTAGAACTCTCATGATTTTGGCTCATATTATCGGGGGAACTCATGGCCACCGTCCATTAAGCTTCAACACCGATGGGTAAGGATTGACACGTAAAGATGATCGACGTCATATTAATGGATCCTCATCAAGCGTGAGACAAATCATATAGATGCAATTGGAAACTACCTTTTGGAAATTGTGAATGAATGATATTATTCGGGATCATGACTGTCTAATTGGACCTTACGTACCTACTGAGGAAATGAGTTTCCCGTTTTCAATAGAGGTTAGTGAAAATGTCAAAAACAGTGGGAGCAAAAAAATTATAAATTAAAAGTCCATACTTTATATCTTATTAAATATTTTAAAATAGTCATTAACATTTATCTGTTATTATAGTTTTAGTACAAAATTTTTGACATGTCATCGATTCACAATCCATTATCTGCAATATTGGACAAACATGTACTGACCGGTCCAATTTACCTCAAATGGATGAAAAATCTGAAAATCGTCTTGAACTCGGAAAGGATAGCATATATACTTGATGACCCGCCCCCTGCTGAGGCTCCGGCTGAATGTAGTCCTGAGGAGCTACAGACTTTCAAGGATTGGTGTGACCATGACTTGAAATTCAAGTGTTATATGCAGGTTTCTATTTCTAATGAGCTGCAGAGGCGTTTTGAGGATGCTAAGAATACTGCTGACATTCATTTGCATCTCAAGGAGCTCTTTGGTGAGCAAACACGCCCTCTTAGACATGCGACCTTTCAGGAGCTGACCACTTTGTGCATACGAGATAGGGCTTCGGTCCATGAGCATCGCGTGAAGATGATTGGGCTTGTGGACAATATCATTGGCATGGATCATGTGTTTCCAGCCGAGTTGAATATGGACGTGTTACTCTTATCATTGTCGAGCTTGTTTGATTCTTTTGTGTTGAACTTCAACATGAACAAGATGGATCCATCCCTTGAGAATTGGTGAACATTATTGTTACGTATGAGTCCACAATCAAGAAGAAGAAGCCAAATCTTCTTCCTCTACTACTCTGGCAGCCTGCTTCGCCACCTCCTCCTCAGGGTCATAGGCAGTCCATGATATCTTCAGGGATGGCATTGATCACCTTCTGCAGGTCTGGGAACTTTGGTCCTGCATCAGCTTGTATCAGCCCAACCTCCTCAAATTTCCCCTTGCAGCCCTGGAATCCCAACTTCAAGAACTTGAAAGCTTTGGGACCTAATATCTCAAGGAAAGACTGGCTATGAATGAAGGCCTATAGTTGTACGACCTCTACAGCCCGGTACACCTCTAACTCTTCCTGAGCAGCCCTAGCCCCTGCTTCCCTAGCCTCCAATGCCCTCCTATGGCCTGCTGTCTCCGCTGTGATATGGTCACATTCGGTCTACATATAGGTGATGGAAGCCGAGTGTACCTCTTGGAACTTGGATATCTCCCGGGCCAACATTATTACTCGATCCTAGGCATGTGTGGCTTCTGCTCGGGCTTCTTGGCGCAACAAGGCGGACCGGTCTAGCCTACTATACAATTGCATCAGCCCCTGCATATAACATATCGTGATTATCATGAAGCACATATGACACGATACCTAAAAATGGCACTGAATTACTTGAATAATATCACTACTCCTACCCAGGGTGTAGGCCTTGAGTAGGATGGCCGCCAGATGTACCTTCTCTGCAGCAGAGCCCAAGGAGTGTAGAATATGGAACCCGAGGGCAGAGGATCCCTCTTGAATATGTTGGAAGTGGTTGTGTACTCGGGAGATAACCGGGGAGGTGAGAGAGGTTCCAACTGTGGAGTCTGGATCGCGTCAGGGCCCTTCTAGGAAGGACCTTCCCCTTGGTGGCCAATAGAGAGGACCACTGCCTCGGGACCCAGGGTCCCTTTTTTTCACATCCGGGGATGATCCAGAGCAGCGGAGTCATGCGGGGTCGCCACCGATCCAGCAGAATACCTCGAGGACTCGGGACTAGACGTTCAACGCGTTTCTCCTATTGGGGTGGATGTTGAGGCTGCTTGGAGACCTTGCAGCAGGAGCTCGTCCCTTGGTCTTTGAGGAGTTGGCATGACAGAATGGCTTGGAGATCCATTTCTTCAACACCTGAACGAATGGAAAAAGAGTTAGGATTACACAAATATTTGGGGAGGCTATGTAATAAAACCGTGTGAATGTGGAGTAAGGTGAACTCGTAGGATCAAGCGCACCAAAATATGAAATTCTCTGTCTCAACAAAATGAAGGGCCGCTCTCGATCGTGTGAACTCGCACGATCGAGCGTGCCCTCTGCCCAGAAAATATCGGAAAAGAACATGCTATAAACAACCTTCAACAACATTTCAAAATAGGGATTACAACATGGAACATCAACATTCATAACCAAATTCTCCTTATTCAATATAACAAGATAATGAAGTTCAATATCAAAACATGTTCCAACATAACTAGGTAGACATGCTGACACGACTTCTAAACCGAGTCCCACCACTAACTCTCCCTCTTGTTGATAACCGGGTCTTAGCTGACTTGATCCTGCCCCACCTGTTTCCAAGTATACATAAAAAACAAAAAAACAGCCGGATAACTCCGGTGAGAAAGATATTCCCAGTAAAAACAACATAACAAGTAATACAACAACAAACATGCTTTCAAGGCAACAACGTAATCAATATCAATGTAATGAAATGCATGTCTTTAAATCGGGATATCAATTCTGATAAACGATGGATTGCTGCTGTGCTTTTGGGATCCCGAGGATGAGATCACGTAACAACTCACCGACTCACCCAATCGAGGTGGTGCCACGTATCCCACTCCCCTAGACTTTGGTGCAACTATAAGAAGTATGCTGACACTAGGTGAACCTCTACACCCAGGCCAATCAATCAACAAAATACGAGTTCCACATGCTAGAACAAGTATTGATGCAAGTATGTGATTTTAAGGGAAACTCGAGAACCAACTATCCCGAGTATGCTATCCCGCTAACGATGACTGCTTTTACTTTTCAATGCAATAGCTCCAACTCTGGATAAGCTACAACAAAAGATTGTATCAAAAACTATACAACCTAAACAACAACAATGGTTCAAGGAAATCTCTTTACCGTTCTTCGTCCAACTCGCGACGATCAAATACTGCCAACACAGGGCTCGACAAAATCCAAACGAATCTGTACAAAGGCAAGGAAGATCAACAACGACGATCAAAATTCAATAGCCAAAGTTCTATGATTCAAATGGTTCAAAATCTCAAAACTCAAACCGGTGGCATAACGACTTTAACTGAATAAACCGGAAAGGCAGACAGCAGATCAATATCGATATCAACTCATATCAATGCTAATACAACAATAACAAAGCAATTCCAACACATCTCAAAAACCTCATTTTCGAAATATGCTTCCAAAAATCATAAGAATTCCGAACGTCGCTCTATTTCAAAACTGACAGATAATAAATGATCAGAACTCTGCCAAGAACAACATACTCGAAACTTAATCGATTCTAACAACATCCAAAAAATAAAACGTATCTAATCATAGAAAAACTTACGATAGAATGAAGCTCTCGCTGCAGTAATCGCTAATCTGCCTTCATAAATAATTTCTAACGGCTTGATCGAGTTCGGACTGAAATCCCAAAGCTTGGGAGCTCAAAGGGACGTCTTCAATGGAGGGAGGTGGCCAAGGGATGAAGATGGAGGCAAGAATGAGTCAAATATCCTTATAAATGTCTAATAAAACCGATATTTGCGTTTTAGTCCATGAAAAATCCAAAATTTGCAAAATAGACCCTGATCAAAAACAAGTTGGCTCTTGAACTCTGTAATCTCCGATTAACTCAAATAAACTCATTTAAGATAAAAACGGGACTTTACAATTCTCCCCCTCTAAGAAGAGATTTTGTCCTCGAAATCAATAAGAATCACAACTCATAAGATAGAATAAAGAACTAAAGGAAGTAAGAAGAACTCACATCATCCGAATAACTCAGGAAAACGTTGTCTCTTGTCGGATTCTGTCTCCCAAGTTGCTTCCTTGACCCCGTGACAGCTCCACTGTACTTTCACCAATGGAATCAACTTGGTTCTGAGCTGCTTCTCCTTCCGATCAAGGATCTGAATTGGTTGTTCAAAATAGCTCAGAGTCTCGTCTAACTCAGCTTCGTCAGGCTGAAGAATATGAGAAGGATCTGGATGATACTTCCGCAGCATAGAGGCGTGAAAAACGTCGTGAATACCAGATAAAGACGGAGGAAGTGCAAGTCTGTAGGCAAGATCGCCTATCTTCTCGAGAATCTCGTACGGCCCGATGAATCTCGGAGATAACTTCCCTCTATTACCAAATCTGACAGTACCTCTAAAAGGATAAATCTTTAGTAAAACTCGGTCTCCCTGCTCGAAACTCAGAGGTCTACATCTGACATTCGCATATTTCTCCTGTCTATCTTGAGATAACTTCATTCTCAACTGAATGATCTTAACTTGCTCTGCCATATCAGGTGACTCTTATGATCGTCCCAAAACAACGGAGATCGGCACTTCTTACCGTACAATGCCTCAAAAGACATCATACCGATACTCGCTTGAAAGCTGTTGTTGTAAGAAAACTCAACAAGAGGCAAAGAATCTTGCCAACTAGTGCCAAAGTCTAGCACTACCGCTCACAGCATATCCTCTAACATCTGGATAGTCCGCTCTGACTGTCCATCGGTCTGAGGATGATAAGCTGTATTCAGATGCAATCGAGTAACAATTGCCTCCTGCAGACTGTGCCAAAAGTGCGAAGTGAATCTAGGGTCTCGGTCTGAAACGATCGACTTTGGCACACCATACAATCTCACAACATTGTTAACATATAACTCAGTCATCTGATCGTAACGATACGTCATCCTGTATGGAATAAAACAAGCAGACTTCGTCAATCTGTTGATCACTACCCAAATAGCATCGCATCCTCAAACAGATCGCGGTAGCTTCATTACGAAATCCATAGAAATGTGATCCCATTCCCATTCAGGAACAGATAGACTGTGCAACAGACCACCCGGTCGCTTCCTTTCTTCTTTCACTTGCTGACAGTTCAAACATCGAGATACAAACCTCGCAACATCTCTCTTCATTCTCTTCCACCAAAACTGGTTCTTCAGATTGTTGTACATCTTACGACCTCCAGGATGAACACTGAATCGACTGCAATGAGCCTATCGGAGAATACGCTGTCTCAACTCCGAAATATCAGGCACAAAAATACGGTTACTCACAAACAAAACGTAATCTCTAACCTGGAATTTAAACTGATGCCCAGATCTGACTTTTTCTACTGAAACCTGAATGCTCGGATCAGACTTCTGTGCTTCTTTGATCAATACAAACAGCTCTGGCTCGGCTTGAATAGCGCATACTCTGATAGTCTTCCTATCTGATTCAAACTCCAGACCAAAAGTGCAACAATCATCAATCAACTGAGAAACACCAATAGTAAAAAGAGATAAAGAACAAAGCTTTCGGCTCAAGGCATCTGCAACTGCATTCGAATTTCCCGGATAATACTGATTTCACAGTCGAAATCCTTCAACAGGTCTAACCATCTTTTCTGTCTCATATTCAGTTCCGCTTGAGAAAACAAGTACTTAAGACTCTTATGATCAGAAAATATCTTGAAAGACTCACCATACAGATAGTGACGCCAGATCTTCAAAGCAAATACGATCGCAGCTAGTTCAAGATCATGAACCGGATAACGAGTCTCGTGCGACTTCAGCTGCCTTGATGCATACGCTATCACATGCTTATGCTGCATAAGTACACAACCCAAGCCTCTGTTAGAAGCATCACAAAAGACGGTGAAACCTCCAGTACCTTTCGGAATAGAAAGAATCGAAGCACTGGTCAGTCTCCTCTTCAGATCAACAAAGCTAGCCTCACACTCCGCAGTACAGACAATAGGTGCATTTTTATGAGTCAGCTGGGTAATTGGCTTGGCAATAGACGAGAAACCCTTGATAAATCGGCGATAATAACCAGCTAAACCCATAAAGCTTCGGATCTCAGGTACTGATGTCGGTCTAGGCCAATTCATAACCGCTTCAATCTTGCTGGGATCGACAGAAATCCCATCTCCAGAAATAATGTGCCCAAGAAAGACAACTCGATCTAACCAGAATTCACACTTAGATAGCTTGGCAAACAACTGTTCAACTAGTAAAATCTACAAGACGATCCTCAAGTGCTCTGTATGGTCAGTACGGTTCTTCGAATAGATAAGAATATCATCGATGAAGATAATGACAAACTCATCTAAATAGCGCTGAAAGATGCGGTTCATCAAACCCATAAAAACCGCTGGAGCGTTAGTCAAACCGAACTGCATGACTATAAACTAAAAATGACCATACCTCGTTCTGAATGCGGTCTTAGGAACATCTTCCTCTTGCACTCTCAGCTGATGATAACCTGACCTCAGATCAAGCTTCGAATAGACAGAAGAACCCCGCAGCTGATCAAAAAGGTCATCTATTCGGGGTAAAGGATACCTGTTCTTGATTGTAGCCTGATTCAACTGACGGTAGTCAATGCAGAGCCGCATAGAACCATCCTTCTTCCGAACAAATAGAATAGGAGCACCCTAGGGCGATACACTAGGTCTGATGTATCCCTTGGCAATCAAATCCTCAAGCTGCTCCTTCAACTCTCTCAATTCAATCGGTGTCATACGATATGGAGCTTTGGAAATAGGTTGAGTACCTAACACCAAATCGATGCTGAATTCGATCTCTCGAATAGGCGGCAATCCAGGAACATCTTCCGGAAATACATCAGCAAAATCTCTAACCACTAGTATATCAACCAATTCAGGGCTAGATTTCAGTACATCAACTGCATACACCAAAAATCCCTCTGCACCTCTCTGTAACAAATGAGTCATAGATAATATTGAAATCAAAGGAATTCTAGATCGAGAACCCTTACCGAAGAATTTCCACTCGTCTGCCATTTCAGGTATAAACCTGACAACTTTCTGAAAACAATCGACGGTTGCCATGTACGTGGTTAAAGCATCTATACCAACAATACAGTCAAAATATGACAGCCCAAGTACAATACAGTCGAACTCTAGAATATTTCCCTCAAAACAAAGTTCACAGTTCCTGACTAATCTGACAGAAACAATTCCTCCACCCAAAGGTGAAGTAACAACTACTACAGTAGGCAACAACTCAGTAGGCAAAGCATGCAATAACACAAATTTCTCAGAGATAAAGGAATGAGAAGCACCTGTATCTATTAAAACATGAGCAGAATAACCGAAAATCGAACAGTTACCTGCTATAACATCGTCTGGTGCTGCCTGAGCCTGATCCTCTGTCAAAGCAAAGACTCGTGCCTGCTGTCTTGGAGGCTGGTTCGCACTAGGGTTACCTCCCTATCTGTTATGCTGCTGTGGCTAGAAAGAGTGAACTGCAGAAGACTGTCTCTCAGGCTGAGCTGTAAGTCTAGATGAACTCCCACTCTGAGCTCGATCTCTACTACGCTGAGAGCACACCTTAGAAAAATGTCCCGGTTGCTGATAGGTGTTGCAGTTCCCAAAAACTCCTACACACTGATCTGGTGAGTGTCTACCTCCACACTTGCTGCAATACAAGGACGTTGATCCAGAACTCTGTCCTAAACCAAACTGCTTGGAACCACTGGAACTAGAAGAACTGTTCCCCTGCCTCTTGAACTTCTTCCCCCTTGCTTTGTACTGATCCTTTCTATTTCCACCACTGCTTCCACCTACATACCTCTGTTGCTGGTTCTGATACTGAGGTGGCTGATTCTGAGAATGTCTCTGCTGCTGTGGTACCATCTGATTTCCTCTCTGTCTCCACAAACCCGCTTCAGCTCCCTTTGCGTGATTCATGGTATCCACAAAGTTATCAGGTCTAGCAGTTTTTACCAACATGAAAATGTCAGGATTCAAGCCGTTGATGAACTGATCGGCTTTGGCCTCTTCACTATCGGCAATGTGCGGTGCAAAATGCAACAAGCTGTCAAACTTGGCTACGTAATCCTCAATGTTCAGATTCCCTTGCCTCATATTGTCCTTTTTGTACGAAACAGGGAAAAACCGCTTATAAAACTCAGTTTTGAAAAGAGACCAAGTAACAACTGTACCACGATTCTCCATGGATCTCTTCGTCATGATCCACCAGTTCTTAGCAACACCACGGAGCTGATGAATGACTAACGTGGTTCGACGGTCGTCGGAGTAATCAAGGGAATCGAACAACTGATCAATGTCGTCCAACCAGCTTTCAAAATCAATCGGATTTTTTGTACCCAACAACAAGGGCGGATTAAATAACTGAAACCTCTTCAGCAAAGTTTACATCGGCGTCGCTGTAGCATCCAACTGATCAACTTTAGTACTAGCTTGCTCAGTAGTAGGAGTAACTGGCGGTGGGTTTTTGTTAATCAATCAACGAGGAACCATCTAATAATCAAAGGTTAGGACACAAGATATCTCAATCGCTGCAAACGGTGCCTTTTACAACCTCTCAGAAATCAGATACCCGCCGATAACAAAAACAGTTATATCTCAAGTAGTCCATGATTTATAAATTAAATCACATAATCATGTAATTCAAATACTTCTCAATTAATAAAGCATGCTCGCATGGAATTAAATAAACAATTAAATAACTTAAACACATGCGAGGAGCCAATACATGCGGACTCGAACTACCCCGCTCACTCTAGTTCAACCAAGAATCTTAACTCTCTGATACCACTTAATGTGAGACCTCGGTTCTAATCCTCCAACGTTAATATAATGTAAACTAACATCAATTAATATTCAAAAGTCAAGGCAAGACAATTAATTTATTTTTTTATAAAAAAACAGGGCTGCACTCGATCGCATGAACTCGTGCGATCGAGCGCACCAATCATACCTCAAGTTCTGCCGGAGAAACTCAAGCCTTGCGCTCGATCCTATGAACTCGTAGGATCGAGCGCACCAAAATATGAAATTCTCGAGCGCGCCCTCTGCCCAAAAAATATCAGAAAATAACATGCTATAAACAACCTTCAACAACATTTCAAAATAGGGATTACAACATGCAACATCAACATTCGATAATCAAAGTCGCCTTATTCAATACAACAAGATAACGAAGTTCAATATCAAAACATGTTCCAACATAACTAGGTAGACTTGCTGACACGACTTCTAAACCGAGTCCCACCACTAACTCTCCCTCTTGTTGCTAACCGGGTCTTCGCTGACTTGATCCTGCCCCACCTGTTGCCAAGTACACATACTAAACAAAGTAACAGCCGGATAACTCCGGTGTGAAAGATATTCCCAGTAAAAACAACATAACAAGTAATACAACAACAAACATGCTTTCAAGGCAACAACGTAATCAATATCAACGTAATGAAATGCATGTCTTTAAATCGGGATATCAATTCTGATAAACGAGGGATTGATGCTTTGCTTTTGGGATCCCGAGGATGAGATCACGTAACGACTCACCGACTCACCCAATCTAGGTGGTGCCACGTATCCCACTCCCCTAGACTTTGGTGCAACTATAAGGAGTATGCTGACACTAGGTAAACCTCTACACCCAGGCCACTCACAGTATAGACCCCAAAACGTCTAAACAAAAAGGGTTGTTCTGCCCGCTGAAATCAAAGTTGGCTCAAGATGAATGCATAACAAAACATAAAACTTAAGCCACATAATCAAAAGCTCAATCAATCAACAAAATACGAGTTCCACATGCTAGAACAAGTATTGATGCAAGTATGTGATTTTAAGGGAAACTCAAGAACCAACTGTCCCAAGTATTCTATCCTGCTAACGATGGCTGCTTTTACCTTTCAATGCAATAGCTCCAACTCTGGATAAGCTACAACAAAAGATCGTATCAAAAACTATACAACCTAAACAACAACAACGGTTCAAGGAAATCTCTTTACCGTTCTTCGTCCAACTCGCGACAATCAAATGCTGCCAACACAGGGCTCAAATAACTAAAAATGAATCTGTACGAAGTCAAGGAAGATCAGCAACGACGATCAAAATTCAATAGCCAAAGTTCTACGATTCAAACGGTTCAAAATCTCAAAACTCAAACCGGCGGCATAACGGCTATAACTGAATAAACCGGAAACGCAGACAGCAGATCAATATCGATATCAACTCATATCAATGCTAATACAACAATAACAAAGCAATTCCAACACATCTCAAAAACCTCATTTTCGAAATATGCTTCCAAAAATCATAACAATTCCGAACGTCGCTCTATTTCAAAACCGACAGATAATAAACGATCAGAACTCTGCCAAGAACAACATACTCGAAACTTAATCGATTCTAACAACATCCGGAAAATAGAATGTATCTGATCATAGAAAAACTTACGATAAAATGAAGCTCTTGCTGTAGTGATCGCTAATCTTCCTTCATAAATAATTTCTAATGGCTGGATCGAGTTCGGACTGAAATCCTAAAGCTTGGGAGCTCAAAGGGACGGCTTCAATGTAGGGAGGCGGCCAAGGGATGAATATGGAGGCAAGAATGAGTCAAATATCCTTATAAATATCTAATAAAACCGATATTTGCATTTTAGTCCCTGAAAAATCCAAAATTTGCAAAATAGACCCTGATCAAAATCAAGTCGGCTCTTGAACTCTGTAATCTCCAATTAACTCAAATAAACTCATTTAAGATAAAAACGAGGTGTTACAAAAAGCTACGTCGTTCGGACATCGTCCTAGGACATCTGTCTCCGTGACATCAGCCTGTCAGAGGGAAATATTATCCAACTGTTGCAAATATTTGTTATGGGTTGGGACCCATTAGCCTCAGTCGGGTCAACGAATGCTATTCTAGCCCGACTGGGGTGGGGGGACTTGTGATGTACATGTAAGTGTACGACTAAGACCCGCTAAGAGAAAACTCGGGGCAGTAGACCCAAGATAGAAGGAAAAGGTGGGGTAAGGGCCGATCTGGGTATGGTTCGATCCAGAAGGCCGAGGACCCAGGGTTGAGCTGATGAGGAGCTCGTTCCAGGCGCGATGAAGATCGGTTCGGATAGGAGATCGAGGATTGGGGGTAGCGCCGAGGAGGAGCCCGATCCATGCACGATAAATGCCGATAACCCGAGTAGCTGGGGTCTGTGATGAAGAGCAAGGCTAGGGGAGGAAAAATGAGAGGATTGGGATGCAATAGAAAGGGAAGGGTATCGGGCTCGATAGCGCCGAGATCACCACAAGGGATATCAAGACAGTGGCGAGATATTTACCAAGATCTTGTTTCCATATCAAGATATCATCATATCTTTAAGCAAGTATCTTGGATCATGAAGAAAGTTTGAATTCAACTAGAAAAGTAAATCTTTATAGACGGTAAGACTCTCTTAGAGTTCACTATAAATAATCAGGTTTGGTTCATTCTTACAGACAATTACATTGCAAACATTTTTCACATTACTCTTCGGTTTTACTTTTCGTAATCATATTCTAACTTGAGTGTCGAAGTTGTCACGTCGGAAAACTCTTATGGTGCCCATTCACGGGGTCTTTTCTCCGTGCAGATAACTGGCCCTTATATCTACGCAAAGGTGGAAAGTCAACACCTCTGACACCCATTCATGCGGAATTTTCTCTGTGCAGATAACCGGCTCTTATATCTAGACGACGGTGGAAAGATAGATCTGCTGGGATAGGTTTTCGCGTCTAACAACTTTTTTCGATGATAATAATTCACTAAAATGGTTTGATTGCATTTCCACTGCATTGGACATTTCTCGTTTTTCTCACTTGTTTATCAATGTATTCTATCTATATCTATATCTATATCTATAATCTATAATCTATATCTATATCTATTCTATTATATTCTATAATCTCTAATCTATCTATAATCTATAACCCCTATAAATCTATGGTTTTGATTTGTGTTTTGTCCTAATTAACCTCCTTCTCTTCATTATTTACTTTTTTAATTGACACCATCATTAATTAATTAACCTCCTTCTCTTCAATTATGGTCCTTTGACTACGATTTCTGCTTCTAGACGTCTCTTCTATTGCCCCTATTCTGCCGTGATTGACTTCATCGTGTCTCCTTCTTTTCTTTCTTTCTACAGAAAATTGTCCGTGGCAGGAACTAGGAAGCCCGCTCGAGTTTCTGGACTCGTCTCAAGGTATGCTTACTCAAATCCACGATCTTTTCTCTTCACTATCTCTAAACTCTTCTAAACTCTTCTTTTCTTTACTGTAATTATTCTCACTTCTCCTCACAGGTTTGTTTTGCTAACGTGTGTGCCGATGCTTCTCAATTCCTTACCCTTGATGGTTGGTATCCTTCTGTCTGGGTTGCTGGTTGTTCGTGAATTGTTTTCATTTTTCTCTTTTTTCATTTTCGCGTTTTTTTAAAGTTATCTATTGGGGTGGATATATGTTAAATTGCTTCACACATAAGACCCAAAAAAATAACTTCAATGTATGCTTGTTGATGCTTGTATTGTTTTTTCTTTTCTTCACGAATTGCAGGCTCTGCGGATGGTTGTTCGCTTCGTTATTTGGGAAGCATAGACAAGTGAGTTACAACTAGCTTCATTTTTTCCCAATAATAATATTTTTTGTCAATTTGGGTGTCCCACTTGGTGTCTTGTAAGTAATATAATGTTAAAAATAGCTTTTAGAGATTCAATAAAATAACTGCAATGGATAATTTTAAACAAACACCACTGAAAGAAATAAAAAACGATGGCAAAAAGATTGCTCTCAAGATATTTGTTCTTCGACAAAGTAACGAAATTTCACTCAAAGTAGGAAAAACTATACGAAAAATGATATTCATGGATGAAGAGGTAATTACTTTGCTATTACAACAAATGTTTCAAATATACATGCTTTTACAGTTACATGAATTGAACCTTGCTTTAATTTTAAGCATTGGAAAATATATGATTTGCTTTTTTATTATACTTGATATATCTTTGCATTTTATATCTAACCATCACATTTTATTATTTGCTTCCCTTTTGTTTTTATTGCAGGGAACACTTATTTATGAACTTATTTTCTCAAATCTAATCCACAATTTTCGTGTATTACTTGAGACAAATAAAAACTACATGATCTATAATCCACTCGTCAGATGCATAAACAACAATTATCCAAATTTTAACTCAAAATTTGAACTATTCTTCAAACGAGGTACGGTTTTCGAAGAGTTACAATACAAGCTAACACTGTCTCGGATACATTTTGCTTTTACAAGATTCAATGATGTAACATCAGATCTTTGCGAAAATGAAGATCAACGTAAGTTATAAAAAAATTCATTGATTAATTTTTTTCCAATAAATACAGAACATGTCTTTTAATATTTAATAATAATATTCTTCTGCTGCAGATATTATTTGCGTACTAAAAAAACGTTGGATATTTGCATGAATTTAACAAAGAAATTGGATCAATTGGGTACATAAGAGATATAATATTATTGGATACAGAGTAAGTACTTAAACTATATTTTATACATTATTCAAATAATTGAACGATCATTTAAAAAAAAAGTTTTGTGGTAGAATTAATTTGATTAGGATAAAAATCTGGGATGATTTTGCTGTGAACGAGGGCCAATTGATGAAATTTATGGAATTAGAGAAACCGATTATTGCTTTCATTAATCTCAAGATGCAAACATACCATGATTATTCTTATCACATAATCAATCATTTATTGATTAATATATACACTTATACTCGTAAACTAACTAATTTTTATATTATCATTAAGGAACTTCTCAATTGGGGTCTACTCAAACTACAACGTCTTTTTTCAACCCTCAATGTGATGATATAGAAATTATAGACTCATGGTAAATGATTAATTTTCAGATATATCAAATGTTTTAATCAACTTACACTGCATTTGATAAATTTATTCAATGTACATAAGTGTTGTAGACTGATTGATGCATATATATAACAAGAAGTGTAATCATCATAATCACTTCTTTTGCACCATGCACAAAAACATTATAGGTTAATAACTTAGTTACGTGTAGTCATTATATTATTTTCCAGCATATTTTTCATGAACCTTTTTTGATCGAATTGTTATTTTTTTCACCTTTTTCAAAAAAAAAAACTTTAATTGACATAATTTTTGCCTACTGAATTGATATCTTTGATATCTATCTATTAATAAGCCATTACGTAGAAGTAGAAATTTATAGTGGATCCTAGATCTTTTGTTCATATTAATATAAATTTATTATTTTTTAATCTTTCGATGCAATCATGATATTAAACTACTTAAATAATCAATTGACGGTAATCCTTTTAAAAAGTTATTTGCCTTTGAGAATAAACTGTTTTCTCCATGTGGTTATATTATTCACATTTTTTAAATTAACTATCGCACCGAATTAATTTTGAAAATGAAACAACAAAATCTGCTTTTGAGCTTTTACACATTACCATAGGATGGACGTTAACAAAAGACAAAAGCATCTAAACAGCTTGGACCGAGAAGATGTTCAAAATCGCAACAAGGGTGACGACAAAAGATATGCTCAACAAAAAAGGGAGTTTCACATAGGTTTGGACAATTCTTTATAAATTAATATAAATATAATACAACTGTTTCCATTCTAAATGATTCAAAAATATAATTACCAGAAGTTATTTACATATGATGCGAATAATATTTACACAATTAAAATGAATTAAGTTGATACAATTTTCTTTGAATGTTGAATTTATATTACTTTTTTAAAAGTAGAATAAAGGAAATAGAAAATAGATTATCAATTTGGTATGAAGCATGCGATCATTGCTTCAACCTAGCCACAGAGAAGATGAATGGTCTTATTTGTTTGAACTGCAAAAAGTTAAAGATAAAGATAGTCCCACGGTATTGTACTTCATATATATTATTATAATCATAAAGCTTTATATACAAACACAAAAATTAATTAATCGATAATTTTATTTCAATATATAAAATATCATTGTTGGTGGATAATGGAGATGATGTTGCTAGAATCATAATCATCGACGATGTTGTAGCAATGTTCATTGGACATCCTATTCAAGGACTACATCAACATCCAAAAAAATGTTCACATTATCTAGCAGATATAATTACTTTGTAAAATATTCATTTACAATTATATAAAGTAAACATATTTTTTATGTGTTGCTTGTTTGATAAATGATGCAGCTTAGCTCGAATAAAGAAAAGGTTGTTGATCCATTGGATGATGTGGTCAAAGATAACTACAAATTTTTGTTTATGATGGGAGAATCAATGGATACAAATAACAAAATATTTTATGTGATAGTTGATGGAATTGAGAAGGAGCCTAAAAAGTTGGAGAAAACCAACAAAGCGAAAGCGCGAAACAACAAAAAATTGCTCAAGGAAGAAAGTGTCACTCCCAAAAGCAAGAGAAAGCAAAAAAATATTGGATATTGATGATGAAGCTTTGGGTGATTACAAAAAGAGAATAAAGTTGGGTTCGTTCGACCCTGGCAAAAAGGTAATACCCTAAGCCATTTGTTTTTTTGACACTTGTCCCACTCTCAATTTATTTTATAATTTCTTTGTTCTTTTATTTTTTACCCTCATTTGACCACCGTAGTTTTCTAAAAATTAATCCGATACTTATTTTCAATTATAAAATTAAATAATACATATATATCTCTAAATTAAATTTGTTTTTTATAATCTTTGTGACTAGTTGGAAAATTTTCACTTTGTTATTAATTTCTTGTTTTCCAGAAAACATCATATGTTTAATTTCTCTTATATTTTTTGTTTATCTTGTAAAAAATTTTACTTCGCTTACGATTAAGACCAGTGTTCTAAAAAGCGCAAAAAAGCATCGTTTAAGTGCGATTAAGCATGAAGCGTGAGCAAAAATCTTTGCTTTGGAAAAAAGCATGAAAAAATCTGTTGGGGATCGTGTGTGTGTGTGTGTGTGTAGAGGGAGGAGGGGGGGGGGGGGGCGGGGGTGAATACATACTTATAGATTTTTCTTTTAAAAACACGGTGATTGAGCAAATGTTAGTCTACTCAACCAATTTTTCTTTTAGCTTCCTAGATAAATAAGAACTACTAGAGTAGTGCGAAAACAGTTCTCACTAGACTAGGTGGTAAAGAAGGAAAGTGGTGAAATGCAGTAATGTAAATGAACACAGATATGTTTATGGATGTTCGGAGATCAATCTCCTACGTCACCCTTTTTTTTCTCACGGGAAGGATACACTAGAAGATTTTGGTTATCACAACGTCTTGTAATACACCCGATCCAAGTTAGGACTTATCAATTGCCTAAGATGGAACTCCTAGATTTACACTGATAAGATCTCAAGTTATTATCAAACTTTTCTTCAGTTGATGATGATGAACGTCTAAACTGCTTGATAGCTTGGAATCTCAAATCCTTGTAACGATGAATGTTCTTCAAACAACAGCTTAGATCTGAGTAACCCTTGAGTAGATCTCTTGATAGATCAGATGTGCTTTGGATGAGAAGGGTTAAACGAGCATTCGAGTGTTCAGAGTAATGTCAAGTGCTCAAGTATGTAAATCTTCGTATAAACGTAGCTCTGTTTCTTCTTGGCGAGCTTTGATATTTATATCAGTTTTTCCAATGTCTTTTTCTTTCTGTCAATGGTAAGAAACGTCCTGAGTGTCAGATATCATTTTTTGATTTGTGAAATATGACTTTATCTTTTGGAGTATCTGTACTCGGAATGCCTTAAATTGTCTATTCAATGTGTCTCGGCATTAAATGCTAATTATGGTTTTTCTCACTTTATCAGACGACTCCTTAAATGCTCCGTCTTTTGCATTTAAGTTGTCTTGTCAACTATCCGATACTAGGGATTCGTGACTCTTTGAATTCGGCAGATATTTAGCACTAATGAATTCAGCCCAGATCAGTTGAGCACTATTCGGTTGATGTGCTTAGCTCAGTTGACAGATAACGGTTGACATGCTTAGATCAGCTGGTACTGCATATTCCAGTCGATATCTTCCATTGTCAGTTGATATGTTGAAGTCGGTAGATTTCTATTTGTCACATGTTATACACATAAACGACGGCCGAACTATAACAATGAAGTGTTGTTTTGTTATCACCAAAATTTAGGATTCAAAAATTTCTCCCTTTTTGGTGTTGACAAAACCTAGGCCCCAAAAATCAATACAAAGAAAATTTACGAGATGAATTCATTGCGAAAATGAATTGCATTGATACATAACATGTTACAAGCAATCATTGACAAAAACGCAATAAAAACCTATTACACCTACGTTGCTGAAATGTGATAAATATACCTTATAAATCACTATTGCATGTGTTGTGGAGCATCTCGCTTTTTTCGTTCAGTGTCAACTGATTTTCTGGATATTTTCCCTTTTTTACATCCCCACGGTTAAGATGAGAGATAATCTCTCCAAGTTTTGCACCAATAGTGTCTTGAAAGGAGTCAATACAAGAGTCAATATGATCAGTCAAGTCATCTTGAAGAATTGAGATCTTTGCTGTGGTGTGCTCATTCATGCGACGAATAGTTTGTGACACTTGTTCTGCAACAGTATCCATGGCGCGAATATTGCGTTCCTTGTGGTTTTTTGATTCAGTAGTGCATCTGCCAATCTCAGAATATAAGCTATTAAGGAGAGACATGATGGCAGATCTAGAGCTCTCAATACCAGCATCTTGCCCTTGAATGCGATTGCTAAGGCTCTGCGTCGTAGAGCGAAGATCTTCTATAATTCATTCCAGAGCATAAGTCGAAGATTCTTGTTCAACAATAGATGCTGAGGCAAGTTTGTCAATGTTAGCTTCTGAGGCATCGATTGTAAATGCTTGAGCGTCTGCAAGAGTTGTAACAGGGGAGGAGATTATGTTTTCATCAGGTATGGTGGTGTTGTTCAAGGCATAGGGTGCAATTACCCTGATCTCCTGATCAACATGACTGACTGTACTAGTAGGATGAGTGTCTTCAATATTCGTTTTTGGAGAAGAATCAGCAGAGTGCATCTCATGAGGTGAGGATGTAATCTGAACTTCATCCAAATCGGATAAGGACTTTAGAACGTCCGAAACAGAGGTGAGTGGAATCTCAAGGAGAGAATCATCTGCAATAGTTGTGATTGGTGAGATCGGTCATGGTTCGGAAGCAGTAGGATGACATGATGTTGTTGGTTCCTCAGGGTTAGAGACAAATGATGAATACCCCAAAGGAGATTCATCTTGAGCTGCAATGAATTCTTGTTCCTCTGAAGTGAAGATGAAGTCAGGTGGTTCTGAGTTATCATGAGAATCCAGAGTTGGAATCATCGCTGTAACTTCTGCAAGATACATTTGAATGTATTCGGCGGTCGGTTGAGGAATGTAGTGCTTCAGCCAATATTCTCGTAAAAATGTGTCAGTAACATCAACTGACTGTTTGAGACGCAAAATGACTTCACTATTATCTTTGGCAGTTTTGCTCATTGGTTGAAAATTTTGTTCTCTTTGGGAGAGAATGTAGCGAGCGAGGCTATCACGTAGTTGGACATCTACCAATTTATGTCCCCTGAGGGCGGTCTCAAGATGTGGGGTAGCTGTGAGAATGAACATTTTATCCTCTAATTTGGAGAGGTATTCTAGCTTGTCCTCGTTCAAAATCTGAGTGTATGAAACGTTGAGACAATAGTTGACCCACTCATCAAATTCTATTAGTTTGAAGCGAAATACTTTGAGTATTCCATAGATGATGAGTTGTACTTCCATTTTGGCTACATATGGAGCTTTTGGAGGAGGTACGAAATGCCTTTGCCTTTTCCTTGAATATCAGTCATGGTGTTGTTGCCGATAGCTGAAATTAATGGCTCAGTGAGAGTGATTCCTTTGGATAGAGAAGCTTGGGAGTTGATGATGGGGTCAGTGGAGGTGAGTACTGCATCAATTGACGGAGAGGAGACTGCAACCGATATTGGTGCAAGTGCAACAGTGGCACTTTCAGTTGGCTTGGATATCAGCTGAGAAGTCGAGACTTTTTGAGCAACTAGATTCATAGAGGCTGAGACTGCTATGGTTGTCTTTGTGACTTGAGAGGGCGGTGTGTGAACCATTGACAACAACTTTATCCTTTTGGGTTTCGGTTGAGATGGCTTGAGTGTTGTTTTCTTCCTTGGAGGAGGAGAGAAACTGCCGAAAACCTGAACCAACGGAGCATTGTCACTGGCATCGTCATCTGCATCTGATTCAATGATCACAGTGCGTCTGCTGGTTCGAGGACGCTTCTGTGGAAGAGCTGTAGTGCCCATAGTGCCTTGCTGTTGTTCTGCGCCAATTTCTTGTTTGATGGTTCGCAACTAATCAGCTGTTACTTGATTCTTTTGTATGAACAAGGGAATGGTGACCGCGTTGAGTCATTTCAAGACATGCAATGCCTCAAATTTAGAAAAGTCAACATCCAAGGCCGTAAAAATGTGGCATATCTGGACTGTGAAGCCTTCGGATTGTCCCTTGCCCCGAATCATTTCACAAAGAGTGGAATAGAGAATAGAAGACCAATTGATGTTCAACTGAGATTCAATGGAGACCATATACTGAAATTTCTCGAGAGTGGTCTTGTCATAAGATCCTGTTTTGACCAAAAGTGTTTTTTCAACGATGTTGGCTAGGAGTCGATAAGCTGGCTTCAAGCTTTGTTTGAGGCCGTTGAATTTATAGGTGATCCATCCAACGTGAATTCAGTTGCCTAATGAGCTGCATTACCATCTGGTAAGTTTGCGCATTTAATCAAACCACTGGTGGGCAACGCAAACTTTTCACCGAAGAAACTTTGATTGAATTCCACACGTCGTCCCTTGATGACACAAGTAATGCTGCCATGATGGAGTTCTGCAGAGTCAAAGAATTCCTTGACTAGAATGTAATCAATAGTCGAGCATGAGCTAAGAAATTTCCGGAGTCCAGATGCTTCAAGCATACGAAATATCGCAGAGATTTCGGTGTTGTTTATGGAGTATACTTCATCAAAATTGATTGCCAAACATGTTTTCTGGATAGATATGGTGAAGTGCTGAAATTAAGAGATACAATTAGGGTTTTTGAAGAGATAAGTAATGAAAGGATTGATTTTTGGGCTTTTGCAAAAAAAAATATAAATATGTTGGTGTTAGGAGTTCATATTGCCACGATGTGGTATACACATCATTAAAATTTAAAATTTGAATTTTGAAAATACAAATTGAAATGTGCGCGCAAAAGTACGGATGAGTAATAAAATATATCAAAATATAAAGGCGGTTGGCATGATATCCAATGTATGTATACTACTCATGTCAGACATCAGGAGTTGTCGTTTCGGATACACTGTCAGGTCCTGTAATCATGATTTGCGACTTTTGAGTGTATCAGTAGATAAGGGAAAGGCGAGATGTATGTCTGCCGACCCTTCACATTCCTTGTTATTCCTATAAATACAAGATCATCAAATTAGTAAGGCATCAATTGTTCACAAAAACTCATATATATATATATATATATATAAAAGATCAAAATGTCGGGTCCTGGAGGAGATTTGGCTACTGAGTTTAACGCTGCGTTAACTCGAGTTTGAAAGCGAGAGTATGAAGATGTAGTGTTTGAACGAGTCATAGCGGAGTGGGAAGCAGTAGAAGAGCTGCGTCTTCACTTTTCTGCTGTCCTTCCACCGAGTTCTTCAGATTCTGCTAGTGATTATGCTGTCCAGATGCTACATTATGAGGAGATGCTGGGGTCCAATATTCAGGAGAAGATCTTCAGTTCTGAGGGTCTGTATCTGATCTTGCTCTATAAGGAGCTCAAAGAGCTGGAGCTCATCCGGTCGGAGGATATCAGATTTGTTCGTTCTCCTACCAGAGAGCTTACGCTCTTCATGTTTTCATGGAAGTTTGCAGTGGAGAAGGAGATAGCTAAGGCAGTACGAGCCTTCGAGGCTCTTTTGTAACTGTTAAAATTCCTGCAAAACTTATGTTAGTTTCTTTTGTAATGAGCTTGAAATGACTATGAAATTATTTTATGTGCTATATCTGCTCCCAGTGCAACAATCTTAAATAGATTAAGGATATAAGTATCATAAAATCTCATTGTCAAAGTTGAGCATTAATGTGATGTGACTAAAGATGCGTATACTCATGAATATAGGTTTCAGTTGAGATCATAAAATAAGCTTAAGAGATATAGTGAACAGAAATATACTGCGCTAAATGTATCTATTTCAAGCTTTAATAATGTAGTAGCCCGTAACCAAAATCAGTAATCAAGAAATTAATCATAATCACTTGGATAGAGTTCAGAAGCTCCGAAGGCAAGTTCGGAAGTTCCGAACTGGATCGGAAGCTCCGATGCAGGATCGGAAGCTCCGATCATATTACGTCAGGCATGACGTGTGGCTAGATCGGAAGCTCCCATCACCCTTATCCGAAGTCAACAAGTGATATTTTGACACGTGGCAGATAAGGATTTTCGGAAGCTCCGATGGCAGGATCGGACGTTCCAATCTAGGTTTGGATGTTCCGATCGAGGATCGGAAGCTCCGATCGTTGTCTATAAATAGAAGGCCGAGGCTTCACTTTCATTTGCCAATTCCGAGAATCCCTCTCTATTCCAGGCATATTTGAGTAGTTCTAGTCTTCATAGGCTTGACCCGGGAGTCGTCGAGGCGTTCGATAGTCGTAGCGGAGTTGTGCCCAAGTTCTGGAGGCATCGACATCAAAGGGCTAACAACGGACGAAGGTATAACTTTTGCTTCCTATAAATATTTAGGAGTATGCAGTAGCTTAGTTAAGGCTTTTAGAGCACTTTAATGATAGTAGTATCATTTGGCAGTGTAGAGCAGACTATAGACATGGACCTAGAGTTGGTAGAGCTTGCACTGTTTTGAGGTACGGAAGTACTGTTCGAGATATCCTGACTGATTATGCATGTATTATGTGACTGCATGGTTTATATGTCATTGATTTATGCTGCATTCATTTGCATACTGAGCTATCTCCTTCGAGATATCTGTTAGTAGGGTTGTACCCTATCCTGTTATTGGATGGACTTCCATGACTTTGGGTCCGGTAAATCCACTGGTATTTGGTATGGGAGCCACCTCCTGAAGTGACGGGACAACGTGCTACATACCAGGGCCCGGTCTGTCTCTGTTATCTGATCCTTGACCTCGAGTTTTTAGGGAGTTCACTTTGCATGCATGTATACTCATACTCTCGTACTGAGCGTCTTATGCTCACGTCTCGTACTCTGTGTTTCTGGACACCCTATTCCATGGGACAGGTTTGCGATTGGACGAGGCGGGTGGATCCAGGAGGGGCTAGTCAGTGGTTGACCAGCTGGAGCTTCGTCTAGGTTTTATTTGTGTTGTTTTGAGGTTGATACAGCTATTTGATTTGGTTGTATATTATTTGGACAAATTACTGATGCTTTGAGTCGCAAGGTGCGAATATCCGCACTTCAAACTTGTTCGATGTCTAGTGCGATCAGTGACTGTTGTACTTCAGGTTATACCTTCAAGCATAAGAAAGGTATGCAGAGTATCCAGATGTTTGCGATATTATCTGAGCCAGCTTTGTATTCGCAAATTCGAGATGCTCAGATGTCTGATTCGAAGACCCAGCGTTTAGCTCATCTAGCTAACGAGGGTAGCTCGTCTGGATTTCATTATCAGTCAGATGGCTTTCTGTGTTTGTCAGGTAGGCTTGTGATTCCGCAGGATGAAGAGTTGCGAGAGGAGATTTTGTCTCAGGCACATCGCACTAAGTTGAGTATTCATCCTGGGAGCAACAAGATGTACAACGATCTACGTACTCGTTTCTGGTGAAAAGGAATGAAACGCAGTGTTTATCAGTTTGTTTCGAGATGTTTGGTGTGTCAGCAGGTCAAGGCGGAACATCGAAGACCTGGAGGATTGCTTCACAGTCTGCATATTCCTGAATGGAAATGGGAGTTTATCACAATGTACTTTGTGACCCATTTGCCGGTGTCCCCGAGGAACTGTGATGCTATCTGGGTTGTGGTGGACCGACTCACCAAGTCAGCGCATTTCATTGCCTATAGCCGGGAGTACAACGTGGATCGTATGGCTCGGCTGTACATTCAGGAGATCGTTCGACTTCATGGAGTGCCTGTGAGCATTGTCAGCGATCGGGACCCCAGGTTTACTTCTAGATTCTGGGGGAGTGTTCAGCGTGCGATGGGTACTACTCTCAGTTTGAGTACTGCCTATCATCCAGAGACTGATGGTCAGTAAGAGCGCACTATCCGTACTTTGGAGGATATGCTTAGAGCGTGCGTCATGGATTTTGGTTCAGCCTGGCAGGATCATTTGCCATTGATCAAGTTCGCGTACAACAACAGCTATCATACTAGTATTGGTATGGCACCTTTTGAGGCGTTGTACGGACAACGTTGTCGTACTCCACTCTTCTGGGAAGAAGTGGGGGAGAGACAGGCTAAGGGACCGGAGTTTATCCAGCAGGCGATAGACATTGTTGATCAGATCAAGAAACAGATTAAGACTGCACAGGATCGTCAGGCCAGCTATGCTAATACCAAGAGTAGGCCATTGCAGTTCGATGTCGGGGAGAAAGTGTTTGTGATAGTGTCACCTTTCCGCAAGATTCTCAGATTTGGCCTTAAGGGCAAGTTATCTCCCAGGTTTATCGGTCCGTTTGAGATCTTGGAGAGCATTGGCGATTTGGCTTATCGACTAGCTTTGCCACCGCATCTATCCAGTATTCACGACGTGTTCCACGTATCTCTGTTGCGACGGTATGTGGCGGATGAATCTCATATTCTGCAGCGGTCTGAGGTTCAGGTGAACAAGGATTTGACCTATGTTGAGAAACCTATTCGTATCCTGATTATAAGGATAAGGTTTTACGGAACAAAGTCATTCCTTTGGTTTTAGTTCAGTGGCAGCGCCGAGGCACTGAGGAAGCTACTTGGGAGCTTGAGGACAGGATGCGTGAAGACCATCTTGAGTTGTTTTGATTTCATTCTTAAGTTGTATTCAGTTACAAACTCTGTAAACGTTTGATTTGAATAAAGAATGTTTCTGATTTTTGTATTACATTCAGTACTTAAGATCTGATTTCGAGGACGAAATATCTTAAGTGGGGGAGAATGTAGTAGCCCGTAACCAAAATCAGTAATCAAGGAATTAATCATAATCACTTGGATAGAGTTCGGAAGCTCCAAAGGCGAGTTCGAAAGTTCCGAACTGGATCGGAAGCTCCGATGCAGGATCGGAAGCTCCGATCATATTACGTCAGGCATGAAGTGTGTGGCTAGATCGGAAGCTCCGATCAGGATCGGAAGCTCCGATCACCCCTATCCGAAGTCAACAAGTGATATTTTGACATGTGGCAGATAAGGATCTTCGGAAGCTCCGATGGCAGGATCGGACGTTCCGATCTAGGTTCGGACGTTCCGATCGAGGATCGGAAGCTCCGATCGTTGTTTATAAATAGAAGGCCGAGGCTTCACTTTCATTTGCCAATTCCGAGAATCCCTCTCTATTCCAGGCATATTTGAGTAGTTCTAGTCTTCCTAGGCTTGACCCGGGAGTCGTCGAGGCGTTCGATAGTCGTAGCGGAGTTGTGCCCAAGTTCTGGAGGCATCGACATCAAAGGGCTAACGACGGACGAAGGTATAGCTTTTGCTTCTTATAAATATTTAGGAGTATGCAATAGCTTAGCTAAGGCTTTTAGAGCACTTTAATGATAGTAGTATCATTTGGCAGTGTAGAGCAGACTATAGGCGTGGACCTAGAGTTGAGCTTGCACTGTTTTGAGGTACGGAAGTACTGTTCGATATATCCTGACTGAGTATGCATGTATTATGTGACTGCATGGTTTATATGTCATTGATTTATGCTGCATTCATTTGCATACTGAGCTATATCCTTCGAGATGTCTGTTAGTAGGGTTGTACCCTATCCTGTTAGTGGATGAACTTCCATGGCTTTGGGTCCGGTAAATCCACTGGTATTTGGTATGGGAGCCACCTCCTGAAGCGACGGCACAGCGTGCTACATACCAGGGCCCGTTCTGTCTCTGTTATCTGATCCTTGACCTCGAGTTTTTAGGGAGTTCACTTTGCATGCATGTATACTCATACTCTCGTACTGAACGTCTTATGATCACGTCTCGTACTCTGTGTTTCTGGACACCCTATTCCATGGGGCAGGTTTGCGATTGGACGAGGCGGGTGGATCCAGGAGGGGCTAGTCAGTGGTTGACCAGCTGGAGCTTCGTATAGGTTTTATTTCTGTTGTTTTGAGGTTGATACAGCTATTCAATTTGGTTGTATATTATTTGGACAAATTATAGATTCCTTTACTTGGGATTGTATAATGATTATGGTTTTCGCAAGATTATTCTGATACCTGTTTTATTAAGTTAATTGCATGCCTAAGTTTTGTTAGTAGGTGATCCGGGTAAGGGTCACTACATATTAAATGCAAGGTGCACTATTATCGATAAAGTAGGTTTATCAGAAGTCTGTACGAATATCTTTTGAAGATATAAACGACGATTCGGTGTAGGTGACTGTTGATCTACTAAACCTTTAGCCTTCTGCTTTTCTTGTCTATAAATATGTTACCATGCAACGAGAAAAATTAGTTCAATCACAATATCACAAATTCAAACATTAACATGGATGAGTTAGAGTTTGAGATAAGGAAAAACCGATATAGAAGCAGAGTGATAGCAAGGGGTATGTGAATATGGTTTCTCTTAGAGACCGTTCGTCGCAACCTTCCTTCAGGTTTAGCTCTCATGGAGCCACGTTATGCTGAGGGGTTACTACGATGCAAGCTTCTTTTGCGAACACAGAGCACTCGTGATGTGCTAAATCCTGCTGGTTCGCTTCTTGATGCTGGATTTTGTCATGTATCGAGTGGATTTTATGCATATTTGTTTTTGTTTTGGTGAGATGCAAGGATTAGAAGAAAAGTAGCGAAAAGAGGGGGAATGATGAATTATAAAGCAGCAACTTCAGAAACTTATTGGGAATTTTTTATACATCGAAATCCAATCTCCACCGTTCATAATAAAGTTTAGGATGTTTTGAAGCTTCTGTCAAAATTTCAGCTTGATCTAATGGCTAGAATTAGGATATGATTTTTTCAAGAATGTTGCGCGCTGGACACAAGCTGCAGCGCCCCAGCGCCATAAAACCAGCGCTTCAGCGCCAGACTTTTTTTTTCCGAGAATTGTTTATGCCGATCAGTGCCCCAGCGCCAGATACTAGCGCTCCAGCGGCGTCTGTACGAAAAACCAACATAATTTTGAAATCCTAAAAGTCTCGATTTCACGGGCTTTATTCGACGGGCTTCAAGGACATATACAAGAGAATAATCGGACCTAGAAGAGGGGGAGAACACACGCATCACACAAGGGAGCCGCATAACACAGACACAACAAGCGGAAAACAACAGAACCACAAACAACTACGCATTCAAGTAGGCTTGGGACACGGATTTGAGACGTGGGAGCGAACGACAAGGGATAATCGAATCACACGACAGAGGAAATTCATCTGGGGACAGACTGTGATTTTTATTATCTGCATTGATTTATTATGAGATTTTTGAATATGTCTATGTGTTTAATTATTTCATTATAAACTTATTAGTTGTTTCTAGAGATTGACGGATCTTGATTGGAGTTTCATGTTTTGACTATTATTTTGTCTAATATTATTTGTTCTTAACAATTTATTTGTGTATTCCTGATTTGATTGTCTTTCAATTACTTTATCAATAATTGAATTTTTATATTTATTTGAAATCTGGCACTCGAGAGAGGCGATTTTGAATAGGATCATATGAAAACACAACCTAGGTTTTTTGTAGAGTTCGAAAGGCTTACAAGTTCCTTTGAGGTCATTGAAAGAGAACCATAGAACTTGATTAAATTATTTTGTTGTTTCATTTCTGATAGAGATATCGAAATTAGCATTAGAATAATAATATTTACTCGGCACTTGAGAAGGACAGTAAATAACAATTAAGGGTTCTTGGCCTATAAATTGGAATAGATGATATAATCAATTGATATGATTTGCATGAATGAAAATCGAGTGATATCTTGTATCTAGAACTCGTCTCAGATCGTGTACCCAAAGCCATCCTTAAAATTCTGGATTCTTTATTTTATTTTATTTTAGTTTATTAAATTTTAAACTTTGATTTTCTAAACAAAGTTGAGATTATTTTAATTACAGGACTTTGGGTTAATATAAATTTTCAATCCTCGTGGGAACGATACTCTACTCATCATATATTAAAACTTGACACCGTGCACTTGCGGGCACAAAAATACGCAACAAGTTTTTGGCGCCGTTGCCGGGGATTGATTCAATTTATTGTGCACTAATACTGTTACCGAGTGATCTTGATTTTGATTTAAAATTTTTATTTTTATTGTCTATTTATTATTATCATTTTTTTGGATTAATTTATTTTATTTTGTCTATGTCTGCAGTTTATTCACAGATCTTAAAGTTTTGAAAGTGCAAACGCAGTCGGGCTGAGGACTATAAACTAAGCGCTGCTTGGGAGGCAACCCAAGAGTTTTTTTTTATTATTTATTTATTATGTTTATTTGATTTTTATGTATTTACTTCTTAAATTTTTGTCCCTTGTCATTTTTTTTAGGTTGTGTAGAGATGAAGTTTGGTGGTGTTACCCCTACTATACCCCAATTCGCTGCAAATGACGGTGAAAAAGATGACGACTACTGATGGTCATTGTCACAGGTACGTGTATTCCTCTTCAATTTAATTTGTTTATTTTACATTGAGTACAATGCACATTTTAAGTTTAGGGGGGGTGTTTAAACATTTTGAAAAATTTTTATCAGTTAGTTTGAGTTGAATACATGATGGGTACTTGTTTTGGCCTATGATGAAAATAATTTTTGGTGTTAAAAATGTCAATGTTAGCTATATTTAATCTTGAGTTCTCACCCATATGCACTATGCCTTGATTGTCTAGAACCTAGTGATTAGAGAAACTTTGTGATATTGTGAGTGAATTGGATGATTTGATTCTTAACTTTGGTGATTTATACTTAAAACCAAGGTAGACTTCTACAAGCTTATAAATGATTTAGGAAAAATTTTTATTGAATGCTGAAAAGTTGTCAAAGCAACATAGAAAATTTTTGTTAAAACAAACTCCATCCGGGCATGGAAAGGGATTGAAATTTTAATCACCAATCCATGGCTAAGTTTGCGGACAAAATGGGTTTTATGCTCCATCCGGGCTATAGACGAGTGGATTAAAATCCGAATCCTATCTTTAGTTATAGCTAAGTTTGCGGGTAATTTATGGAGCTAAAATAAAATTGGGTGCAAAATACAGCGATGTTATGAAAAATCTTTGATATAACTTGAAAAGTCCTTTTGATCTTAGTGAGTAGAAGTTGAACATGGTGGAGATTGTTTTGAAACTAGAGAGCGGAGTTGATGATTCTATGAAAAAAAACTTGTTGCACTAGTGTATCGAAAGCGAGGAGAATAGACAAGATTGGTGAATCACACACACACGAGAACTCTTGAAAAAATTAGCTGACATGTGTATGTAAAAATTTGGAGGTCGACTATATTGCTAATTATTGTTTTTCTCGAGACTAGCAAAAGTCTATGTTTGAGGAAATTTGATAAGTGCAATTTATGCACTTAATTTATATATGATTTAACTTGGATTTTGTCATGTATCGAGTAGATTTTATGCATATTTGTTTTTGTTTTGGTGAGATGCAAGGATTAGAAGAAAAGTAGCGAAAAGAAGGGGAATGATGAATTATAGAGCAACAACTTCAGAAACTTACTGGGAATTTTTTATAGACGAGATCCAATCTCCACCTTTCATAATAAATTTTAGGATGTTTTGAAGCTTCTATCAAAATTTCAGCTCGATCCGACGGCTAGAACTCCGGATATGATTTTTTCAAGAATGTTGCGCGCTGTACACAAGCTGCAGCGCCCCAGTGCCATAAAACCAGCGCTCCAGCGTCCGACTTTTTTTTTCAGAGAATTTTTTATGCCGATCAGCGCCCCAGTGCCCGATACTAGCGCCCCAGCGCCGTCTGTACGAAAAACCAACATAATTTTGAAATCCTAAAAGTCTCGATTTAACAGGCTTTATTCGACATGCTTTAAGGACATATAAAAGAGAATAATCGGAACTAGAAGAGGGGGAGAACGCAAGCATCACACAAGGGAGCCGCACAACACAGACACAACAAGCAGAAAACAACATAACCACACACAACTACGCATTCAAGTAGGCTTGGGACACAGATTTGAGACGTGGGAGCGAACGACAAAGGATAATCGAATCACACGACAGAGGAAATTCATTTGGGGACAGACTGTGATTTTTATTATCTGCATTGATTTATTATGAGATTTTTGAATATGTCTATGTGTTTAATTATTTCATTATAAACTTATTAGTTGTTTCTAGAGATTGACGGATCTTGATTGGAGTTTCATGTTTTGACTATTATTTTGCCTAATATTATTTGTTCTTAACAATTTATTTGTCTATTCCTGCTTTGATTGTTTTTCAATTACTTTATCAATAATTGAATTGTTATATTTATTTGAAATCTGGCACTCGAGAGAGGCGATTTTGAATAGGATCATATGAAAACACAACCTAGGTTTTTTGTAGAGTTCGAGAGGCTTACAAGTTCCTTTGAGGTCATTGAAAGAGAACCATAGAACTTGATTAAATTATTTTGTTTGATTTCTGATAGAGATATCGAAATTAGCATTAGAATAATAACATTTACTCGGCACTTGAGAGAGGCAGTAAATAACAATTAATGGTTCTTGGCCTATAAATTGGAATAGATGATATAATCAATTGATATGATTTTCATGAATGAAAATCGAGTGATATCTTGTATCTAAAACCCGTCTCAGATCGTGTACCCAAATCCATCCTTCAAATTCTGGATTATTTATTTTATTTTAGTTTAGTTTATTAAATTTTAAACTTTGATTTTCTAAAAAAAGTTGAGATTATTTTAATTACAGGACTTTGTGTGAATATAAATTTTCAATCTTCGTGGGAACGATACTCTACTCATCATATATTAAAACTTGATACCGTGCACTTGCGGGCACAAAAATACGCAACAAGAACATCTATTTCGAGGATGATGTCTGCAATGTTCAAGGCGCACTTACTCTGTGGATGATTGAGTGGAGTCGTGAAATGAGAATCAGGATATCTGCAGCTCGCTTGTCATATCAACATGCTCAGTAGATTTAGTAGGGGAATTTTTGTAAAACAAATGTGTATGCTTATTGTAATGAAATTTTATGCAATGATATGCAATATTCCCCCTGAAATCATGTTTTTCTTAGCTTAATTCTATCAAACCAAGTATATTACGAAAGTAAGAAAACTTAGCGTCCGGTAGCGGTTTAGTGAATATATCTGCTGTGTTGTGAAAATTACTCGCAAGCGTACGAGTGTCAAGTTTTAATATAGTGAATAATTCAGATATCGATCCCACAGGGAGTAAAATGAAAATCTTAGTGCTTGTAATTAAAATAGTCTAAACTTTATCTAGAAAATCAATAATCAAGAATTTTGCAATAAAATAAATAATCAATGAAGTTTCGATAGCACACACACAACTTTCAGGAATAATCAATCAGAGAATAATGGTCTAGAGGTATAGATTTCACCTGGTTTCAACAACAGTCAATCCTAATTAATTAATCTTCATGAATTCCAATCAATTAATAACCAAGAACACTTACGTTTATTATTTCCCTCTTCCGAGCAACAAATAATGTTTATCAACTACAATTCAATTCCAATATCCCTATTAAGAATTTATCGCAGTGATCTATCACAAAACAATTTTCTCTTTAAAAGCTCTGTTAAAGTTATAAGCTCTCCCGAGTCAGATAAACAATTAACAGTGTAATTTCCAATGGTCCTATTCAAAATCTCCTCTCCCGAGTGCCAGATTTCAAATAAATATAACAAATCAATTATTGATCAGATAATTGAAAAGACAATCCATTCTAAAAAAAACAATTAATCTAGAAGAAACTCAATTCAATAAAATCAAAAATTCATGAAAGTGTCTACACTAGGTTTCATCCGACCTCTAGACTCTAAAGGTTTAGTTCATAATAAAATTCTGAAAACAATAAATAATAAATCCAAACATGTTCAGAATTAAATAAATAAAAGATAAAAAAATCAAATCCATCGTCGACGTCGTGTCCGGTCTATCGAACTCCGTCTTTGTTCTTCAGTTAAAGCTCCAAAACTCTCAGCAAATCACGATCCAAAACCTGTTCTCTGATTTCTGTGTTATGAGTGGCGGCTCTCCCAAATCTGATGAAAAAATTCCCTTTTATAGTGTGCACAAAAGCCCACCCAAAAGCCCATAAAATATAGAAATTTCCTTCCGCTAAAATATGGCGACGCGCGCCCGCCTCAGAATTAACGCGCCCGCGTATAGCCCTCTGATCTCAAGTTTCTCACGCCAAAACAATTCTTGCGTGATAGCTCTCTTTGAGAGCTAATGGGAAGCGCTGATCTTTTGGCCCAATAAGATGGCCCATCACTGTTCCTTTCTTTTGTCTGTACGTTTCTTTACTTTTCTTCTTTCTTCTTCCCTTTTATTCTTTTAATTCTTTTCTCTCAAATCTCATTTTTCTCATTTTTCCTCCTTTTCCACATAAATTCCATAATTTCCTACAAACACAAAAACAACAAAATACCCACATAAATCTGCTCGAAACAAGCAATTAACAATTAAAAGCATATATAAATTAAGTGTATAAAATACACTTATCATGCTGCTTGCTGATCTCTGGAGATGAGATAATCTGAATCTCTTTCTTTAGCACATGCTCTCTTATGAAATGATGTCGTACGTCAATGTGCTTTGTCCTCGAATGCATCATGGGATTCTGAGTAATTGAAATTGCACTAATGTTGTCACAAAATATGGGAGCTTCTCTTGACTGTATTCCATAGTCTCGAAGTTGTTGTTGTATCCATAGTATTTGTGCACATCAACTGCCAGCTGCCAAGTATTCTGCTTCGGCTGTAAAGGTGGAAATTGATGTTTGCTTCTTGCTAAACCATGAAATAAGTCTATCTCCCAGAAACTAACAAGACCCGCTAGTGCTTTTTCTATCAATCTTGCATTCTGCATAATCTGCATCTGAATATCCAACAAGATTAAATTATGAGTCTTTGGAGTACCAAAGACCCACGTTTGTAGTACCCTTAAGATATTTAATAATTTGTTTAGCAGCAATATAATGAGATTGTTTGGGTGCTACTTGAAATCTTGCACATAGACATACTGCGAACATGATATCAGGCCTGCTAGAAGTTAATTAAAGTAAAGAACTGATAAGTCCTCGATACATTGCTACCTCTACCGGTGCTCCTGCTTCGTCTTTATCAAGCTTTATGAAAGCACTCATAGGAGTAGATATGACAGAACAATTTTCCATGCCAAACTTTTTGATAAGTTCCTTGGTATACTTAGCCTAATTTATGAAAATGTCATTTTCAAGCTGTTTCACTTGCAGCCCAAAAAATAAGTTTAATTCACCCATCATGCTCATTTAGAATTGTTCCTGCATCAACTTACAAAATTCCTCGCAGAGACGAGGATTAGTTGATCCAAATATTATATCGTCTACATAAATTTGAACAAGTAAAATGTGATCTCCTTTAATGAATTTTAAATGGGTTTTATCGACTGTTCCTATAACAAATTTATGATCTAATAAAACTGTGATATGGTTTCATACCACGCTCTTGGCGCTTATTTTAAACCATAGAGAGCTTTATCAAGTTTAAAGACATAATCCAAAATCAAAGAGCTGATAAAACCTAGTGGTTGTTCAACATACACCTCTTCTTGAAGTAGACCATTTAGAAACGCTGATTTTACATCCATTTGATAGACTTTGAAATTCTTATAAGCAGAAAATGCAAGAAATATCCTGATAGCTTCAAGTCTTGCGACTGGAGTGAATGATTCGTCAAAATCAATTTCCTCCTCTTGTCTAAATCCTTGAGAGACCAATCTGGCTTTGTTTCTTATCACTGTCCCATCCTCATTCAATTTGTTGCGGAACAACCATCTGGTGCCTATGATATTTTGATTTTTCGGTCGAGGGACTAGATTCCAGACTTTTTTCTAGTGAAATGATTTAGTTCCTCTTGCATTTCTTCAATCCAGCTAGCATCTTGTAAAGCTTCATCGATGTGCTTAGGTTCTAACTTTGAAATAAATGATGCATGGAATAATTTGTTGATCATTTGATTTCTAGTACGTAGAGGGGTGATAGGATTACCAATGACCAGCCCAGGTGAATGATCTTTGCTCCACCGGAGACTTGGTCCAAGAGGATTTGTGTCCTGATTTCTTGGAGTATCATCCTCATTTCTGATTATGTTATCTGGTTCGATGATTTCTTCCTCGATCCTTCGTTCTTCATGACCTTGACCCAACTGTTTTTAGTAGTTTGAGTAATCACTTCTTCAGGTTCAATGTTTCTGACAGAAGGATCATCACTATCGCTTTCATCATTTAGAATAGTTGATTCTAGCCTGTTTGCTAGATCTTTGATATCTGTTTGAGATTTATCTGTGAGACGACCCTAACCCTCTAAAATATAAATAATAAATAAAGGATTTGCGGAATTTTTTTTAAAAAAAAAAATTGCCATGACTCGCTTTAAAATATTGTAAGCCCAACTGACACAGTCAGCAATTCAAATCAACATAAAATAAACACAAGATAAAAATCCAAATACGATAGCCATAGAATCCGAAAAAGGGAAATTAATCCCACACAGTTGCGAAATAATAAACTGTTAAGTTTACATGCCAAAAATTCTAAAGCAGGGAAAACACATCCTGCAATGACTGACAGTGTAAGGAAACATCAGAGTTTGCGGAACAACTAAAAGCACGTCGGTCAAGGGCCTGCACCACCGGTGACCTCGCCCTGGGGATCCTGCCCCTCGATCTTAGTGAAAAACTCCTCACCTGAAAGCAATATGTGTAGTGAGCCAAAAAGACTAAGCAAGAATATGGGGGGGGGGGGATAACGAGTACTACATAGATACAAGCACATGCAGATTGAAAATAACTTGTAATAAAATACTTTTGTGCCCTTAAACTTAAATAGATGATCTCAGGGTAAATGATGTGAATATAAATGTAACATATGCATGGCTAAGTCAAACATGAACAATGAAACCGCATATAATGCGCTGAACATGAATATAAATGACTTGAACTGAAACTGTGAACTTAGATCCTTGAATTGTGACTCTGGTTTCGATCTAAATCATGGCTGCAGTGCACTATGCCGCAAGGAAGTCGGGATATCTTCCAACCCGACTTGCCAATGATTGGTATGGAAAGCCAAGTTTTCTCTCAGCCCGTACATACACGTCAGGTGGTAAGGGAAGCCAGAACGTCTCCCAGCCCGTCCATACATGTCTTTCTATGGTCACAACCAAGTCACTTCGTTCAAAAAAAAAAATTTTCCTTATTGATTCATGTACTTAGCATGAATACGTAGATGTAATGTACATGAAAATATTTACTCAATGATCAGGCAAGTGACTCAAATGAGGATGACTGGGATGGTGATTTAGGAAGTAGTACCAAGGATGTAGATCTAAACCAAAATTTAGCTCTTAGGTCATTGGAGTGTTTCGCCCTAAAAACTTATAATTTGCTCAACACTTATTCAAAAGGAATTCCGCTTGAAACGACATATTCCTAACCTCTTAGGGTAATTCCTGACCCGAGGCCTTATCCCAATTCCAACCTTAACTCTGTTTTAAACATTCAAACCCGGGCATCAACTTAACGCCTAAAATTCTGTCTCTCTTAAGTCCAAAGGCTTAGAACTTAGGGAAAACTCAATCAAATTGAATTTCGTTCAAAACGTCGCTTCCTTAACATCCCACGGTACCACCAAACCCGAGACCTTAGCTAAATCCAGACTCTAACCCTGTTATAGGTGCTCAATCCCGGACAGCACCCGCCCAACCTCCAATTCTGCCCATGACTTAGTTACCTAACCAATGAAAACCTTGGCTATTTGACTCTCATCTCCCAACCCAATGTACTTAGGACCATAACCAATGCATTAGTCCCACTCACACCACTACACCTGACCCACAAAACTCACCAGCAACACAGCTCGATGGCATTCCCAGCCGTTCTCAAACCGAGCCCTTAAGATAATTGGCTAGACCGAAACCTCCAAGACAATACCCCATTCCAAATTCATCACTTCTAATGCTGCAATGTGAACTACGTATCACCCATGATAGCTCCTAAATCACCAACCCATCATCACCATCAATAACATCAAATTTCGAAAATAGAAACCTTCCATTGTATTACTTCTCAAATGCTTCAAAATCAATCATTCCTCGACTTATAACATGATTAAATCAGTAGCAAAACAATAAACAAACAAAAAAAACTCATTTTTGTGACTGGAAGAAAAATACAGGGCACGCATTCATGTATTTTTTCGAAAATGGAATACACAAAACTTAATACCAATCAAAACATACATAAATAATCTACAAGGTAAGCAAATGAAACCATAATCTTGCCTAGTTAAGTGAAGAAAGAAAAAAATCGAATGAAGTGGGCTCAATGAGCTAAGCCGATCGAAAAGGAGCTGGAATGGGATGGAATCGAGCTCAATCGACAGTGCTACAGCTCGCCCTTACAACCTTGAAGATGCTTTGCCAGAAAATGAAGAAGAACGGGTGCTACGAAGAAGAAGAAAAAGGAGCGAAGGATTTCTTTGGGGAGAAGAAGAACAGGGGAAATGGTGGGTGTCGTGCGGTGTGTGTGTGTGTGTGTTTAGGCGCCAGTGTGTGTGTGTGTGTGTGTGTGAGTATATATTAGAAGCTAGAGTTTTCTTTGAGTCCAAGTGTAAAAGTGCTACTAAAAATTTAGAAGTGCTATATCAAAGCTAGAAATTAGGACTACAATTTAGTCGTACTAAATAAAAATACAAGCTTTAAAAATCCTAATTTAAAATATTAAAATTGATTTTACTAACCCGGAAATAAAAATACTAATTTTTCCAAAAGTTAACAATAATAAATTATAATGCGCGGGAAAAATATAACATTTAGCCAATTACCACCGAAAATTAAAATAATTAAAATCATAAATATTAAAGTCTGATTTTAGGCATGAAAAATTAAATTAAAAAATTTTAGGCGTTACAATTTCTCCCTCCTTAAAAATGGAATTTCTGTTGGAACACGCGTTCTCTGATCACACGGATGTGATACCCGGAGCAGCGGAAGTTTAAAAATTTTTATTTTTCGATATGGAACGATTCCATATCGTGGGTATCAAATCCTAACGATTAAAATTGTTGCAATTAAAAATATAAATACACAATTAAATATTTTTACCTATTCAAGCAAAGGCTTGATTATGGACTCCAACAGAATTTAATCTGCTCTTCTTGTAAATCCCGGGAACCGATGACTATCACGATCAACCTCCGGAATTAAGTCCACGAACAGAAAACTTAAACCCTCTTATTGATTGCACTAGAAATCAATCAGATGTTTATCGATGAGATTAAACAGATTTGATCTATCAATTCAGAATGTAATTTTTCACAAAAATCACAGACTTAATTATCTCAAAAAGGAGTAGAGAATTTCGAAAATACCCTTAGAATATTTAGTGTGTAATTCGAAAATTGCAAGAATAATTCTCTTATTTTTTAACACTACACATGTATTTATAGATAATTTCTAGACTAGATTAAGTTATAATTGTATTAGGACTCTAACTCCTTAGGGCTCACAATCCATAACTTAAGCCCAACAAGCCAAGCATGTTATTATAGAAATTAATATAAAATTCATCATGACTCCGATTGATAAACTGATTTCACCAATGTGCACAGAAACCATTTCTGCATCTTTTAAAGTCCAGATAATTTTTCAAATCCGAATTCAGTGATTTCCAAAAATGCCCATCCATATGTCATTTTAGGAAATTCCACTCCCTTTAGTTAAGATGTCCAATTTCTCTTTCATTAAATTTAACTCTTTAAATTTAACTATCTCAACGGGATTTAGTAATCCATTACTTGTGTGACCCTCAATGGTTCAGGAATACAGCTAGCCGTGGGCTCACAACTCCTTGTGACTCGGAACAACGATTTCCAACTTGCGCAACGAATCATGGTAAGAGCGTCTAGCAACATCGCCCCATGATTCCCTAGGTATCACTGATAGTGCCTACAAGAACCAGTAGATTTTGGTTAGCGTACAGTACGGTCCCTTCATCCATATATCCCGATCGAATCAACAACCATTGGTGCATCGAGAGTCGTTCGAGATTCGATAACTATGCATTACATCTTGGAGATCAAATAGTGACATCGCATGTGTTACTAGGAAAACCGAGTAACCTAAAACACATCATGTACTCTGGCCATAGATTCGTCACACTAATATCTCCTCAGATCGCATAGGATATCCACACTCGCAAGTATGTGGTAAATCCTTGACAACAAAGCATCGACTCCTATATGTGTCGTAACTGTACCCAATCCCGACACCTGATGACCCCAATAGAGTCGGTAAACGAGTCAAAGTACAGTACTAGCATATAGAGTCTCAATGATGTTTCAAGTAGTAAGGACTAATGGTGTACAACCAAAACCGCGGACTTTATCCACTCGATAAGTGATAACCACTTGGAAAGTTCGAATAGGGTAGTTCGATCATTCATCATATGAATATCCATTTGCATGCTTTGAACATCTCCATGTCCATTTCCAATGAAACGTGGTACTTGGCATCACAAATGCTAGTCTCAATCTCGAGCGATCCTTATCCTTATTAGCGGACGGCTCAATTGACTAGGAACTGTTTAGAATATACAGTGACTATAAGATGTGTTTCATAATAGTGATCTCTCTTTATTCACTATCTCATCTTACTTACACTATAGTATATTCAAGGTCTTTATCAAAACATCAATAGTATATCACAATATAACAATATGAAGAAAGACAAAGAAAATGCCATTAATGAATGTAAATTATATTAAACAAAGATTGTTTATACATAGAGTCATAAAAGCCCTTACCCACAAGTTGGCTAACCGGGCACCCACTCTTTCAATCTCCCACTTGCCCTAAAGCCAACTAGTCATACTACGCAATCCCATTGCTTCGCGATGTTTGTCAAACAATGGTCCTGGAAAGGGCTTAGTAAGTGGATCAGCGATATTGTCTGTAGAGGTCAATCTCTCGACAGTGATGTCTCCTCTTTCCACAATCTCCCAGATGATGTGGTATTTCCAATTTCAATTATCTTCCTCCATAAGCCATGAACATATTTTTAGTCCTTCTCAAGTACTTAAGAATATCCTTCACGGCTTTTCAATGCATTTGACCGGGGTTGGCCTGATATCTGCTCGTGACACTCAGAGCAAAGGCTACATCCGGTCTGGTAGATATCATCCCATACATAATACTACCTATGGCTGACGCATATGGTATGTGTGTCATTTTCTCTATCTCTTCGTCAGTCTTGGGACACATAGACTTGGATAGAGAAACTCCATGACACATAGGTAGATGTCCTCTCTTGGACTCATCCATAGAAAACCTTTTCAATATGGTGTCGATGTAGGTTGCTTGAGTGAGTCCTATCATTCTCTTAGATCTATCTCTATAGATCTGTATCCCTAGAATATAGGAGGCCTCACCCAAATCCTTCATCGAGAATCTACCTGATAACCATATCTTTGTTGACTGCAACATCCCTACGTCATTCCCAATGAGTAGGATGTCATCAACATAAAGCACTAAGAACGTCACCGCATCCTTAACTATTTTCTTGTACACGCACGGTTTCTCCGGGTTTTTGATGAAACCAAAGTCCTTTATTGTTTTATCAAATTTCTAGTTCCAACTTCTTGATGCTTGTTTGAGACCATAAATTGATCTCTGAAGCTTGCATACCTTATGCTCGCTTCCCATGGATGTGAATCCCTTGGGCTGCATCATATAGATTTCTTCCTTAATGTTTCCATTAAGAAATGCAGTCTTCACATCCATTTGCCATATCTCATAGTCATACCATGCTGCTATGGCAATAAGGATTCTTATGGACTTGAACATTGCGACTGGTGAAAAGGTTTCATCATAGTCAACTCCTTGTCTTTGAGTATAACCTTTTGCTACCAATCGTGCCTTGTAGGTTAGTACCTTGCCATCAGGCCCAAGTTTTCTCTTGTAGATCCATTTACACCCTATTGGAACAATTCCATCGGGAGGATCTACTAAATACCAAACTTGGTTTGTATGCATCGAGTCTATTTCCGACTGCATAGCATCAAGCCATAAATTCGAATCCTCATCAGAAATTGCTTCCTTGAAGTTTCTTGGATCACATCCAATGTCGGGTTCACTTTGATCCCCTTCAAGAAGAAGACCATATCGAATAGGAGGTCTAGAAGTCCTCTCGGATCTCCTAGGTGTTGGCGTGTCCACTGAAAGTTCTTGAGGTGTGGGATCGTTATTTTGTATTTCGGGTTCTTCTCGAATTTCTTCGAGTTCCATCATCTTGCCTTTCTTATCTAATAAGAACTCCTTCTCCATGAAGGTGGCATTCCTTGAAACAAACACTTTTGTTTCAGTAGGATGATAGAAATAATATCCGATTGAATTCTTTGGATATCCTACAAAATAACATAAGGTGGATCGACTATCCAACTTATCTCCCACTGTCTGCTTCACGTAAGCATGACATCCCAAAATCCTTAAGTACGAATACTTAGGAGATTTGCCATTCCATAACTCGTATGGAGTTTTATCTACTGCTTTAGTGTGGATATTGTTCAACAACAATACCGCCGTTTCAAGCGCATAGCCTCAAAACGAAGGTGGGAGCTCAGTGAAGCTCATCATAGATCGAACCATGTCCAACAAAGTTCGATTGCGATGCTCCGAGACACCATTCAGCTGAGGTGTCATAGGAGGAGTCCACTGAGAGAGAATCCCATTCTCTTTTAGATAGCTCAAAAACTCGGTACTTAAGTATTCTCCACCTCGATCCGATTGAATTGCTTTAATACTTCTACCTTGTTTGTTTTCTACTTCAGCCTTGAATTCTTTGAACTTTTCAAATGATTCAGACTTATATTTCATTAAATATAAATACCCATACCTAGAATAATCATCAGTAAAAGTAATGAAGTAGGTGTGACCAAATTTAGTACCGATACTAAATGGTCCGCAAACATCTGTATGGATCAAATCCAACAGATTTTGACTACGCTCAGGCTTCCCTTTGAAAGGAGATTTAGTCATTTTTCCTTTTAGGCAGGACTCACAAGTAGGTAGAGAGTTAATATCAGACATATCAAACATGCCCTCTCCCACTAGCTTGTTCATTCTCCTTGAGGAAATATGACCTAGCCTAGCATGTCAAAGGTTTGCCGGGTTTTGACTATCGTTTTTCCTTTTATTTGTTGTTACCGGTTTATCAACATGATTAATTGGAATGTCTTTTAATTTTAAGTTATATAGATCGTTTTCAAGTTGTCCATTTCCAATCAAACATTCATTCTTGTAAATATTGCAAATCCCATTTACAAAATTACAAGAAAAACCATCTCTATCAAGCATAGAAACAGAAATAATATTTTTAACTAAATCTGGCACAAATAAAACATCTCTCAATAATAACTTAAAATTGTTCTGCAAAACTAAATAAACTTCTCCCACTGCTTTGGCTTCAACTCTGGAACTATTTCCGTGGCTCAGCTGGGTCTCACCCATCCTAAGCTTACGACTTCTTGTCATCACCTGCAAATCATTGCAAATGTGAGATCCACATCCGGTATCCAATACCCAAGAAGTAGTATTAAGTGAAACATTTATTTCAATGTAAAACATACCCTTTGCAGTTCGCAACTGCTCGAGGTATTCCTTGCAGTTACGTTTCCAATGACCGGGTTTCTTGCAGTGATGGCAAACATCTCCAGATATGTTCACGTTTGAAGCTTTTGTCTTGCCCTTCTTCTGTGGTACAATTTTCTTGGGTGGGGCAGAACGTTTCTTACCCTTTCCACTTGGCCCCTTCTTGGAGTAAGAAGAGGAGCCAACCAAGAGTACCGGTTTATCCTTCTTTAATGTGGCCTCATAAGACACAAGCATATTGACCATCTCTTCAAGGGTGGCCTCTATCTTGTTCATATTGAAGTTCACCACAAATCCGTCAAACGACGAAGGAAGAGAAAGAAGTAACAAGTCCGCGTTTAGTTCATGCTCCAAAGTAAAATCGAGTGTTACCAATTTTTCAATGAGCCCAATCATGTGTACCCCATGCTCACGGACCGAAGTCCCATCTCGCATGCGGCATGTCATGAGCTCTTTGACGGTGGCATACCTCTCTGACCTTGACTGAGCTCCAAAAAGTTCCTTGAGGTGCATGTGTATGTCAGCAGCATTCACGGCATCCTTAAATCGCCTCTGGAGTTCATCAGACATTGAAGCTTGCATATAGCATTTAGCCTTGACATCATGGTCCCACCATTGACCAAGTTTTGCTAATTCTTCCGGACTTATATTAGCCGGTGCTTCCTTTGGAGGATTCTTTTCTAACACGTAGAAAATTTTCTCCGAGTTTAGAACAATCTTTAATTTACGGAACCATTCCGTATAGTTTGCGCCAGTCAATTTGTTTTGTTCGAGAATTGAGTATAGTGGATTGCGCGAATTCATTGTAATGAAATACTGAAAAGAAAACAGACAATAATCAGTGATTGTTTAATTAATTTACTAAGACATAAAATATGGCGAGATTTAATTTTATGAATTTCACTCCCACTATTTTAACGATTTCACTACCCTCTAGTGAAAACGGAAAACTTGTTTCCTTAGTGGGAACATGAAGTTCAATTGACAAACTATAGTCCCGAATAATATCAGCCAACCATAATTTTCAAAAGGTAGAGCACAATTGCTTCCAAAGCAACCCCCATGTTTTTACCTCATGTCCAATAAGGGCCCAATAATATGACGCCGTTTAATGTGATATGTCAAGATGTCCCATCAATATTAAGTTGTGATGGACGGTCGCCATGTGGATCCCCAATAATATGAGCCAATCCCATGGGAGTTTCACCCAACTTACAACATGTGTCGATCCAATGTACAGCTTTCCGACGAACGGGCCCCCCCAATAATATGAGCCGGACCGTGCCTGCGGGTAGCATCTCATACATTGATCGTTGATGGAAGGTAGGAACATTTAAACAACATTTAAATTCTCTTTTGTTTATCTTGATATCAATTTTAAATCATATTTAAAATGAGGGATTTTTTAATTTTGAAAATTGTCTCATCATGCAATATTTGTATGCTTGCGGGATTCATACAATTTAGTCTAAACATGCATATAATAATAATATCATATATTATTTATATGATGATCAATCCCAATCACTAATCGACCCGTGGTTGTCAATCACGAGTCTAAGTCCAATCCTAGGTGATATGCAAGTATGCAATGCAATCCTATTACATTGAGCTTCCAATTTACATTTCTTTGATCTTTATTGTCTGTTGGGCCCATCTTTGTCTTCAAATTTTTATCTCCCACTAAGTCTAATAAATTTACAATAAATTTCGATGACAAGTAGGGGATACATATTTAAGGGTGGAAACGGGCCATAAACCAGGCCCATTTTTTATTACAAATGACAATTCAAATTGGGCTATAAACCAAGCCCATTAATAAAACCCAACAACAATAAAACCAAATGTAAATTACCTAACATACACCTACCAAATTGGTCATGGCAATCTATCATCCTTTTATCCAATAATTAATTCAATAATTAAATAATTGAATAACATGCAATGGCATCATAATTAAAAAAATAAAATCAAATTTTATCTTATCCTTTCATAAGATCATATCTTATAATCAATTGTACCAAAATAATTAATTTTATAAATCTAATTTAACGGATAAAATTTATAAATTTTCCAAAAATTCAAATTTATCCAAAAATCAATTTTAAAAATTTCGGACTCAAATAATTTGATCCGATGCCTCGTGGACCAATCAAAAACAATTTTTGATCGGACCAAAAACTAAAATTTCAAGAATTTCAAAAATTAAAATTTTTAAATTTCCGGACTGCCCGGGGCATTCCCGGGCAGCCCCGCCTCCACGTGGGACAGGGCTGCCCATGTGGAGGTGGGCAGCTCGTCGCTGCCCCTGGGCAGCAATCAAATCGCTGCCCGATTGCCTTGTTTCCTTTCAAATTTAATTTTAAAAATTTTCGTTTTGTTTCAAAAAATCGAGGCTAAAAATTTTGTACAATCGATTAATTTTAATGGTTTGATCAAAGATTACGACCTGTCTCCGATACCACTGTTGGAACACGCGTTCTCTGATCACACGGATGTGATACCCAGAGCAGCGGAAGTTTAAAAATTTTTATTTTTCGATATGTAACGATTCCATATCGTGGGTATCAAATCCTAACGATTAAAATTGTTGCAAGTAAAAATATAAATACACAATTAAATATTTTTACCTATTCAAGCAAAGGCTTGATTATGGACTCCAACAGAATTTAATCTACTCTTCTTGTAAATCCCGGGAACCGATGACTATCACGATCAACCTCCGGAATTAAGTCCACGAACAGAAAACTTAAACCCTCTTATTGATTGCACTAAAAATCAATCAGATGTTTATCGATGAGATTAAACAGATTTGATCTGTCAATTCAGAATGTAATTTTTCACAAAAATCACAGACTGAATTATCTCAAAAAGGAGTAGAGGATTTCGAAAATCCCCTTAGAATATTTAGTGTGTAATTCTAAAATTGCAAGAATAATTGTCTCTGATTTTCGAACACTACACATGTATTTATAGATAATTTCTAGACTAGATTAAGTTATAATTGTATTAGGACTCTAACTCCTTAGGGCCCACAATCCATAACTTAAGCCCAACAAGCCAAGCCTGTTATTATAGAAATTAATATAAAATTCATCATGACTTCGATTGATAAACTGATTTCACCAATGTGCACAAAAACCATTTCTGCATCTTTTAAAGTCAAGATAATTTTTCTGAATCCGAATTCAGTGATTTCCAAAAATGCCCATCCATATGTCATTTTAGGAAATTCCACTCCCTTTAGTTAAGAAGTCCAACTTCTCTTTCATTAAATTTAACTCTTTAAATTTAACTATCTCAACGGGATTTAGTAATCCATTACTTGTGTGACCCTCAATGGTTCAGGGATACAGCTAGCCGTGGGCTCACAACTCCTTGTGACTCGAAACAACGATTTTCGACTTGCCCAACGAATCATGGTAAGAGCGTCTAGCAACATCGCCCCATGATTCCCTAGGTATCACTGATAGTGCCTGCAAGAACCATTAGATTTTGGTTAGCGTACAGTACGGTCCCTTCATCCATATATCCCGATCGAATCAACAACCATTGGTGCATCGAGAGTCGTTTGAGATTCGATAACTATGCATTACATCTTGGAGATCAAATAGTGACATCGTATGTGTTACTAGGAAAACCGAGTAACCTAAAACACATCATGTACTCTGGCCAGAGATTCGTCACACTAATATCTCCTCAGATCGCATAGGATATCCACACTCGCAAGTATGTGGTGAATCCTTGACAACAAAGCATCGACTCCTATATGTGTCGTAACTATAGCCAATCCCGACACCTGATGACCCCAATAGAGTCGGTAAATGAGTCAAAGTACAGTACTAGCATATAGAGTCTCAATGATGTTTCAAGTAGTAAGGACTAATGGTGTACAACCAAAACCGCGGACTTTATCCACTCGATAAGTGATAACCACTTGGAAAGTCCGAATAGGGTAGTTCGATCATTCATCATATGAATATCCATTTGCATGCTTTGAACATCTCCATGTCCATTACCAATGAAACGTGGTACTTGGCATCACAAATGCTAGTCTCAATCTCGAGCGATCATTATCCTTATTAGCGGACTGCTCAATTGACTAGGAACTGTTTAGAATATACAGTGACTATAAGATGTGTTTCATAATAGTGATCTCTCTTTATTCACTATCTCATCTTACTTACACTATATTATATTCAAGGTCTTTATCAAAACATCAATATTATATCACAATATAACAATATGAAGAAATACAAAGAAAATGCCATTAATGAATGTAAATTATATTAAACAAAGATTGTTTATACATAGAGTCATAAAAGCCCTTAGCCACAAGTTGGCTAACCGGGCACCCACTCTTTCAATTTCGTCCTCGAAATTCAAGACTCATCAAATAGTTTCGGATAGTAATCCCTGATATCTGCCTCTGCCTTCCAAGTTGCCTCTTCATTTGAATAGTTCTGCCATCTCACGTTGATCATTGGAATCGACTTGTTACGGAGTCTCCTCTCCTGTCTATCCAGAATCCGGATGGGCCTCTCCTCGTAAGTCATGTGAGGAGATATCTGAAGAGGTTCTAAACTGAGCACATGTGACAGATTCGAGAAGTACTTTCTCAGCATTGACACGTGGAAGACATTATGGACTCCATCAAGGTTAGGCGGCAAGGCCACCCTATAAGCCAATGCCCCTACTCTGTCCAATATCTTGAAGGGTCCTATGAACCTCGGTGCTAATTTCCCTTTCTTCTCGAATCTCATTACACCCTTCATAGGTGCTACCCGGATGAACACATGATCTCCCCCTGAGAACTCCAAGTCTCTCCTCTTGTGATCAGCATAACTCTTCTGCCTGCTCTATGCAGTCCTCATCCTATCGCGGATATTGGCTACATCCTCGGCAGTCTGCTGAACAATCTCGGGTCCCAATTCTGACTTCTCACCAATCTCGGTCCATAATACCGATGATCTACACGGTCTCCCATAGAGTGCCTCATAAGGCCTCATACCAATGGTGGCCTGATAGCTGTTGTTATTAGCAAATTCAACCAACGGTAACCTCGACTCCCAACTATCATGGAAGTCAATAACACAGGCTCTCAAAAGATCCTCTAGAATCTGAATCACTCTCTTGGACTGTCCGTTCGTCTGGGGGTGAAAATCAGTGCTAAACAAAACCTTCATCCCCAAAGCTGAGTGAAGACTCTTCCAAAAAGACGAAGTAAGCCGCGGATCTCTATCAGACACTATGGAAATAGAGATACCATGTAATCTCACTATCTCTCGGATATAAAACTCCGCATACTGAGTCATAGAGAAATTTGTCCTTACTGGCAAAAAGTGCGCCGAATTAGTGAGACGGTCGACAATAACTTAAATAGCATTCGAACCTCTCACTGTCCTCGGCAAGACAACAACGAAATCCATGGTGATATTCTCCCATTTCCAATCGGGAATAGGGAGTGGCCTAAGCAATCCTGCAGGTCTCTGATGTTCTGCTTTGACCTGCTGGCATGTCAGACACTCTGACACAAATCGGCCGATATCGCGCTTCATACCCGGCCACCAGTACAACTACTGAAGATTTTGATACATCTTTGTACTGCCTGGGTGGATAGAGCACGGTGATGTATGCGCCTCTACCATGATGGTTACTCGCAGAGAATCACCTGCGGGCACCCAAAGTCTTCCTCTAAACCTCACAATCCCGTCCACTACTGAATACAAACCATTGCCTCTCTCGTCGGCTCTCTGCCTCCACATACTCAACTGCTCATCAGCTGCTTGAGCAACTATGATACGGTCAAACAACGTAGTCTGCACTGACAAGGCTGACAATCTAGGAGCTCTACCCTCGGCATAGAACTCTAGTCCAAAACTATGAATCTCATCCTGCAATGGTCTACACACCTTCAAGGAAGCAATCACTGCTGTCTTTTGGCTCAATGCATCTGCGACAACATTAGCCTTACCTGGATGGTAACTAATGTCGCAGTCATAGTCTTTCACCAACTCTAACCATCTTCGTTGCCTTATGTTCAGTTTTTTTTGGGTGAAGAAGTATTTGAGGCTTTTATGGTCGGTGAATATCTTACACTTCTATCTATAGAGATAGTGTCTCCAAATCTTGAGAGCGAACACCACTACTGCTAACTCCAAATCATGAGTGGGGTAGTTCTCAACCAAAACTCACATTTCTCAAACTTGGCAAACAACCTCCGGTCACGGAGCACCTCTAAAACAATCATCAAATGCCGCAAATGATCCTCTCTATCCTTCGAGTAAATGAGGATATCATCAATGAAAACAATGACAAACTGGTCCAAGTATGGCTGGAACACACGGTTCATAAGATCCATGAAAATCGCGGGCGCATTCGTCATTCCGAACGGCATCACAAGGAACTCGTAGTGGCCATAACGAGTCCTAAATGCTGTCTTGAACACATCAAATTCCTTTACCTTCAACTGTTGATAACCGGAACGAAGATCAATCTTCGAAAATACAGAGGCTCCTTGCAACTGATCAAAGAGATCCTCAATCCTAGGAAGTGGGTACTTGTTCTTTACCGTCACTCCATTCAGCCCTCGGTAATCAATGCACAACCTTAGGCTTCTGTCATTCTTTTTCACAAAGAGGACTGGTGCGCCCCACGGAGAGAAACTAGGGCGTATAAATCCCTTATCAAGCAACTCTTGAATCTGCTCTTTTAGTTCTTTCATTTCTGTAGGAGCCAATCTATACGGTGCCTTAGAGATTGGCACAGTATCCGGTATCAAGTCGATAGAGAACTCGACTTCTCTATCAGGCGGAATACCTGCAACATCGCCTGGAAACACATTCTCAAAATCTTTGAAAACGTCCACATCTGAAATACCTGGACGTGGTGGCAACTCTGTCAAAGATATACTGGCTAAGAATGTCTCACCTCCATCATGCACCAACTGCTGATCTTGCATGAAAGATATAATCTGAGTCCTCCTCGAACCCCTAGTAGTCTCAAACCAAAATGGTTCTTCTCCCTCCGGTCTGACCATTACTGAACGCTGCTAGAAGTCAATCACCACAACATGCTTTGTCATCCATTCCATCCCAAGTACCATGTCAAACTCAGGCATGGGCAACACTATCAGATCTGCACTCACTGATTGCCCTTGCAGCAAGAGCTCAAGATTCTTCACTATATTCCTCATGGGCAGTTCTTCCTCTGATGGGATGGTCACTGTGAATCCACCAAACAGCTCTTCACACTCAATACCCCTCTTACAGGTAAAAGCCTCCGAAATAAAAGAATGAGTAGCCCCCGAGTCTAACAAGGCTCTAGTGGCTACTCCGGCTACTAATATTCTACCTGCAACAACAGTGGTTACAACCTCAAAAATATTGAAATCAATTATGTCAAGTTCTACTTGAATTCATCCTAAGTCATCTAATTTCCAAATTCATCACTACACATGTTAACACAATCAATTTTCTCAAATCATCCAACATAATACGAGTTCTCATGCAACCTCAAGTTTTAAGAATTACCCAAATAATAGCATGATACACAAACCCAATAAGAAAACTCATAATCAAAATTGCATCAATAAACCATTTAGGTTGCTCTTAACTAAATACTCTAAGTGTTACCTGTGATGAGTGTGGTATCAGGATCGGCCTCCTTGGCCTGCATCACGTAGACCCTTCCCTGAGTCGGCATATTGGGCTGTGGACAAGCAGGAGCCATGTGCCCTGGCTTCTTGCACCGAAAACAGACTCCGTCACCTGCCAAACACTTCCCATAATGAGCACGCTTGCAATCCGGGCATATGGGCTTCTCCCCAGTCCTGGGAGGAGCGGGTCTCGGGGCCTGGGTTCTGTCGGCATGATGTTCCTGGTGCCTATGGGCCAAATGCCCCTGCTGTCTCTGCGGCCCAGTGAATGGCCTCTTGCCCTGCTGCTGCTGGTGACCCTGAAGAGTAAAGGATCTCTTTCCATGAACCTCAGCACTAATGTCCTTCAAGGACTGCTCAGACCTTAGAGCCTTTATGACAGCGGCTGCATAGTCCATGAGCTCATCCATCATCATATCCCTACGAATAGTAGGCCTCATACAAGAAAAAAAATGATGCAACTTCTTCTCCTTATCATTCTCTATCAATGGCACGAAGTGGCAGCCCCTCTCGAATTTGCGTACAAACTCGGATACAGACAGATCTCCCTGCCGGAGACTCATGAACTCTTTCTTCAACTGCGACCTCACCTCAGCTGTATAGTACTTCTCATAGAAGAGGGTCTTGAATGCTTCCCAAGTCAGTGTGGTAACATCAACAGTCTTCTCCACACCCTCAAACCACAGGGCAACGTTATCCTTGAGTAGGAACGTCATATAGCGAACTCGGTCCCCATCTCCCAACTCCATGTAGCGGAAAATCGCCTCTAGTGAGCGAATACAGCCCTCCGCTACCATCGGATCTGTAGTACCAGAAAAGTCCTTAGGATCCATCTTCTTGAACTGCTCATAAATTGCACTAGGTTTAGCCCTTGGGGCCTCGGCATGCTGCTCTAAGATACGAGCTAATCCAGATAGCACCTGAGCCCCAACATCTAGTGGTGGAGGGGGCGGAGGAGGTGGTGGTGGAGGTGCATGGGGATCACAACGAGGTGCCATCTGTACGCAAGTTCAAATTCAAAAAATCAAATTACATGCCTTAAGAAAAGATTTCTTTAAACTTATATAGGTTCAAATAATTTAGGAAACTAATGCTACTAAACTTAATGAATGGCAGTAAATAAAACTTAAATCTTACACACTTTGAGGCGAGATCCCTTGAGTTTCGGCGATCGGCAGTAGGTACAACCCAAACCAAGACCGTGCTCTGATACCAATTGAGACGACCCTAACCCTCTAAAATATAAATAATAAATAATGTATTTGCGGATTTTTTAAAAAAAAAAAAATTTGCCATGACTCGCTTTAAAATATTGTAAGCCCAACTGATACAGTCAGCAATTCAAATCAACATAAAATAAACACAAGATAAAAATCCAAATACGATAGCCATAGAATCCGGAAAAGGGAAATTAATCCCACACAGTTGCGGAATAATAAACTGTTAAGTTTACATGAAAAAATTCTAAAGCAGGGAAAACACATCCTGCAATGACTGACAGTGTAAGGAATACTACAACTCATAAATAAAACATCAGATTTTGTGGAACAACTAAAAGCACGTCGGTCAAGGGCATGCACCACCAGTGACCTCGCCCTGGGGATCATGCCCCTCGATCTCAGTGAAAAACTCCTCACCTGAAAGCAATAAGTGTAGTGAGCCAAAAAGACTCAGCAAGAATATGGGGGGGATAACGAGTACTACATAGATACAAGCACAGGCAAAGTGAAAATAACTTGTAATAAAATACTTTTGTGCCCTTAAACTTAAATAGATGATCTCAGGGTAAATGATGTGAATATAAATGTAACATATGCATGGCTAAGTCAAACATGAACAATGAAATTGCATATAATGCGCTGAACATGAATATAAATGACTTGAACTGAATCTGTGAACTTAGATCCTTGAATTGTGACTCTTGTTTCGATCTAGGTCATGGTTGCAGTGCACTATGCCGCAAGGAAGTCAGAATATCTTCCAACCCGTCTTGCCAATGATTGGCATGGGAAGCCAAGTTTTCTCTCAGCCCGTCCATACACGTCTTTCTATGATCACAACCAACTCACTTCGTTCAAAAATATTTTCTTTCCTTATTAATTCATGTACTTAGCATGCATACGTAGATGTAATGTACTTGAAATATTTACTCAATGATCAAGTAAGTGACTCAAATGAGGATGACCGGGATGGTGATTTAGGAAGTAATACCAAGGATGTGGATCTAAACCAAAATTTAGCTCTTAGGTCATTGGAGCGTTTCGCCCTAAAAACTTATAATTCGCTCAACACTTATTCAAAAGGAATTCCGCTTGAAACGACATATTTCTAACCTCTTAGGATAATTCCTGACCCGAGGCCTTATCCCAATTCCAACCTTAACTCTGTTTTAAATATTCAAACCCGGGCAGCAACTTAAAGCCTAAAATTATGTCTCTCTTAAGTCCAAAGGCTTAGAACATAGGGAAAACTCAACCAAATTGAATTCTGTTCGAAATGTCACTTCCATAACATCCCACGGTACCACCAAACCCGAGCCCTTCACTAAATCCAGACTCTAACCCTGTTATATGTGCTCAATCCCGGACAGCACCCGCCCAACCTCCAATTCTGCCCATGACTTAGTTGCCTAACCAATGAAAACCTTGGCTATTTGACTCTCATCTCCCAACCCAATGTACTTAGGACCATAACCAATGAATTAGTCCCACTCACACCACTATACCTGACCCACAAAACTCACCAGCAGCACAGCTCGACGGCATTCCCAGCCGTCCTCAAACCGAGCCCTTAAGATAGCTGGCTAGACCGAAACCTTCAAGACAATACCCCATTCCAAATTCATCACTTCTAACGCTACCATGTGAACTACGTATCACCCATGGTAGCTCCTAAATCACCAACCCATCATCACCATCAATAACATCAAATTTCGAAAATAACTTGTCAAGATAACTGGAAAAATTTCGAACATAGAAACCTTCCATTGTATTACTTCTCAAATGCTTCAAAATCAATCATTCCACGACTTATAACATGATTAAATCAGTAGCCAAACAATAAACAAACAAAAAAAACTCATTGTCGTGACTGGAAGAAAAATACAGGGAACGCATTCATGTATTTTTTCGAAAATGGAATGCACAAAACTTAATACCAATCAAAACATACATAAATAATCTACAAGGTAATCAAATGAAACCATAATCTTGCCTAGTTAAGTGAAGAAAGAAAAAAATCGAAAGAAGTGGGCTCAATGAGCTAAGCCGATCGAAAAGGAGCTAGAATGGGATGGAATTGAGCTCAATCGACAGTGCTATAGCTCGCCCCTACAGCCTTGAAGATTCTTTGCTGGAAAATGAAGAAGAACGGGTGCTACGAAGAAGAATAAAAAGGAGCGAAGGATTTTTTGGGGAGAAGAAGAACATGGGAAATGGTGGGTGTCGTGCGGTGTGTGTGTGTGTGTTTAGGCGCTAGTGTGTGTGTGTGTGTGTGAGTATATATTAGAAGCTAGTTTTTGCTTTGAGTCCAAGTGTAAAAGTGCTACTAAAAATTTAGAAGTGCTATATCAAAGCTAGCAATTAGGACTACAATTTAGTCGTACTAAATAAAAATACAAGCTTTAAAAATCATAATTTAAAATATTAAATTTGATTTTACTAACCCGGAAATAAAAATACTAATTTTCGCAAAAGTTAACAATAATAAATTCTAATGCGCGGGAAAAATATAACATTTAGCCAATTAGCACCGAAAATTAAAATATTAAAATCATAAATATTAAAGTCTGATTTAGGCATGAAAAATTAAATTAAGAAATTTTAGGCGTCACAATCTGCGCATACAAAAGCTTAGTCAAAAATAACATTAATGGTTTCTTCTATTGTCAGTGACTTCTGTTAAATACTCTGTAAGCGACTGACTGAGGAATATCCAATGAATATGTCTTATTCTGCTTTTTCATCAAAGGCTGTTAAACGATGTTTACCATTGTCATGGATAAAAAATTTGCAGCCAAAACTTTTGAAGTATAAAACGTCTGGTTCTGTGTCATTCCAGATCTCATATGGTGTCTTGTTGTGTCTCTTGTTAATCATAGATCTGTTTTGAGTGTAACATGTTGTGTTAATCGCTTCTGCCCAAAGTCTTTGAGAGACGTTAGAGTCAGTAATCATAGTTCTAGCTGCTTCTTTAAAAGTACGATTTCTTCTTTCAGCAATACCATTTTGCCGCGGAGTTCGTACAGCTGATAACTCATGCTTGATTCTCTGGTCATCTAGATAGGATTCAAGGGTTTTGTTTAAAAATTTGGTGCCTCTATCACTCCTTATCCGATCTATCCTAGTTTCTCATTTTGCAAACGTTTTAAATTTTTTATCAGGTGAGTAGCTGTTTGATCTTTGGAAAATAAAAAGATTACCCAGGTAAGACGAGAGTAATCGTTTACAATAACTAAAGTGTACCTCATTCCCCCTAAGCTCTTGACCGGTATAGGACCAAACAGATCCATGTGCAACAGGTCTAAGCATTTAGAAGAAGATATACACACTTTTGTTTTAAAAGTAGCTCTCACTTGTTTGCCCTGCTGACAAGCCGAAAAAAATCTATTCTTTTTAAAATCTCCTTTGGGTAGGCCAAGAACCAAATCATGTTTGCTAAGATGTTTAATGGACTTAAAATTCAAATGATTTAGCCGCTTATGCCATAACCAATGCTTATCACTTTGAGCAACAAAACAAGTAGGAACTGATGGTTGTTCACATTGCCAATTTAGCCTATATGTGTTTTGTTCTCTTAATCCAGTTAACATGATTTCACCATTACTAGATTTGATTGTGCATGAGTGCTTGTGAAATTCAATAGTGTGACCATTATCACATAATTGACTGATGTTGATCATGTTATAGCATAGATTATCAACAAGCAATACATCATTAATAATGATGTTACCATGATTAATCTTACCCTTACCCATGGTCTTACCCATTGAGTTATCTCCAAAAATTATTTTGGATCCTTTGTAATGGATGATTTCGGATAATAGCTCTTTGTTTCCAGTCATGTGCCTGGAGCATCCACTATCAAGATACCAAGTTGTCTTTTCTATCGGTTTGTTCTTATCGACTGATTTTACTGAAAGTACCTGCAAGAAAAAAATATAACTATGGTACCCTTATCTATTTGGGTCCGAACTGGATTAGTCCTTTCGGGACCCACACCTGAATTGCCCTTACGGTTTTACCCGTATGTGCATCTAAAAAGTGAGTCGGTCGAGGTGCGTGATATGTGTATGTGTGGTCTAGATTTTACTGTGTGCTATTTGAACTTCTGATCTTTGTTGTCTAGTCCGTACCGTTTTTTAACAGGCCTGCAATTAAAGTACCTGTTCTGTGTCACCTGATGATTTATCTACTTGGATTGACTTGGTTCAAATCTTGACTGCTTAAACTTAGATTGGTTTCTCTTTCTTTGTTCATTCAGTCTAGATTCGTACTGTGTCTCTCCTTTCTTGCATTCTGAGGTTCTACATATCCCAGTCCTTTATGCCTCGCCTTGTTCTCATAACGAATCGGTTGTCCACCATTGATCTCGTGTTCATTATGTTCATATATCGTACTAGATCAAACAAATCTTATTTCATTAGGATCGTTCTTACTAGAATACGATTGAGTACCTTCCTTAGTAAGGATACATTCATTTGAGCCATATCCAAGGCCGGTTTTATCGCCTGCCTATTTTTGGTTCTCATGTATCTTACCCAACGAGGTAAAAGCATTATTCCAAGAGTTGATTGTTTTAAGAAACTTCTGATTTTCATTCAAAGTGGCTTGGAATACTCGTTTCATATTATCATTCTCAGCTGCCAGCATATTTAGCTTAGTCTTTAGACCGTCAAGTTCCTTTTGCTGTAAACTGCTGGATTCTCTTGACTTATCAATAAGACTTGTCTTTTCTGTTTTCACTTCCTCGAATGAAATAGAAAGCTTCTTATACTCAACAACCATATCGTTAAGTGATTAAACAAGTTCCTATTGTATAAATTCGGAAGAGTTAAAATCAAATACCTCTGTATCTTCTTCCTCATTCTGAGAGTCAGGCATAAGACATTGAACCAGCTCTTCTTCACTTTCCTAAGATGAGCTATCTGTGTCAAATGATTCTGATTCTGTTTCTGCCCATTTGATTTTTCGTTCATCTGCAACTAGTACTCTTTGTTCTTTCTTTTTTTTGAACGTTCTTCTTCCTTCTTTTCATTTCTTCTTCTCATAGTGCAGCTTTTTCTCATCATTCTTGGGCTTAGTGCATTCTGCAATGAAGTGGCCTTTCTTGCCAAAGTTAAAACACGCAGGACCATCCTCTGTATGGTCTTGTTTGTAATAAGGTTTGTTAAACTTTATTTTATTCTTATGCATAAACTTACTGAACCTTTTCATGAAGAGGGACATTGCTTCACTACTCATCTGCTCAGATGTCTTCTTTGCTGATGCTTTCTCAGTCGGTTGAGGTAAGATAGTTGATGTCAATGCCTTGGTGGGATTCAAGACGGATGGTTCTTCCTCTGTTCTAATTCCGAGTTCAAACTCGTATGCCTTGAGATCTGCAAATAAGTAATGAAGCTCTAAGTTGTTTAGATCTTTTGATTCTCTCATGGCTACGGTCTTGACGTCCCATTCTCTAGGTAGTGCTCACATAACCTTCAAAGCAATTTCACGATTAGTGTATATTTTACCGAGAGAAATAAGTTCACAAACAATATTACTAAATCTTTCATCAAACTCAGTCGTGGTTTCTCCTGGTTTCATTTTGGCATTGTCAAACTTCTGAATGGCTACGGTGAGTTTGTTTTCTTTGGTTTGATCGTTTTCTTTGCACAGTTGAGTAAGATTCTCCCAGATTTCCTTGGCTGTTGAGAACGTTTTGATCTTGCTAAACATGTTTTGTCCAGCGTCTTGTACAGTATATCTTTAGCTACGTTGTCAAGATTTGCTTTCTTCTTGTCCTCAGTGCTCCATTCTGCTCTGGGTTTCTCAACCATCTGTGGTTCGCCTCCTGATATGGCTATATCAGTATTGACTTTGAGAATCTTCATAGGTCCATCGGTGATGGTGTACCACATATCATCATCTTGAGCAGAAAGATGTGCCTGCATACGTATTTTCTAGTCATCATAATCTTCCTTATAAAACATAAGGATTTTATTTAGCGAAGTCATGATGAATATCAACAGCTAAGAGAAAGACCCTCTCTGATACCACTTGTTGGGGATCGTGTGTATGTGTAGAGAAGGGGGGTGAATACACACTTATAGATTTTTCTTTTAAAAACACGGTGATTGAGAAAATGTTAGTCTACTCAACCAATTTTTCTTTTAGCTTCCTAGATAAATAAGAACTACTAGAGTAGTGCGGAAACAGTTCTCACTAATCTAGGTGATAAAGAAGGAAAGTGGTGAAATGTAGTAATGTAAATGAACAAAGATATGTTTATGGATGTTCGGAGATCAATCTCCTACGTCACTCCTTCTTCTTCACTGGAAGGATACACTAGAAGATTTTGGTTATTACAACGTCTTGTAATATACCCGATCCAAGTTAGGACTTATCAATTGCATAATATGGAACTCCTAGATTTATACTGATAAGATCTCAAGTTCTTATCAAACTTTTCTTCAGTTGATGATGATGAACGTCTAAGTTTCTTGATAGCTTAGAATCTCAAATCCTTGTAACGATTAATGTTCTTCAAACAACAGCTTGGATCTGAGTAATCCTTGAGTAGATCTCTTGATAGATCAGATGTTCTTTGGATGAGAAGGGTTAAGTGAGCAGTCGAGTGTTCAGAGTAGTGTCAAGTGCTCAAGTATGTAAATCTTCGTAGAAACGTAGCTCTGTTTCTTCTTGGTGAGCTCTGATATTTATATCAGTTTCTCCAACGTCTTTTTCTTTCTATCAACGGTAGGAAACGTCCTGAGTGTCAGATATCATTCCTTCATTTGTGAAATGTGACTTTATCTTCTGAAGTATCTGTTCGGAATGCCTTAAATTTTCTATTCAATGTGTCTCGGCATTAAATGCTATTTATGGTTTTTCTCACTTTATCAGGCGGCTCCTTAAATGATTCGTCCTTTTCATTTAAGTTGTCTTGTCAACTATCCGATACTGGGGATTCGTGACTCTTTGAATTCAGCAGATATTTAGCACTAATGAATTCAGCCCTGATCAATTGAGCACACTAGTCGGTTGATGTGCTTAGCTCAGTTGACAGATAACGGTTGACATGCTTAGATCAGCTGGTACTGCATATTCCAGTCGATATCTTCCAGTGTCAGCTGATATGTTGAAGTCGGTAGATTTCTCTTTGTCACCTATTATTCACGTTAACGGCGGTCAAACTATAACAATGAAGTGTTGTTTTGTTATCACCAAAAGTTAGGATTCAACAAAAACGGTCAACTCTTTAGTTAACCATATTAAACGCAAAAAAGCGTGAAAAATTGCGAAAAAAATTGAAAAAAATTTAAAAATTTAAAAATAATATTGAATTTAAAATTTTATTTTTTAAATATTTTTAATTTTAAAATTTTATTTTAAATGATAAATATTTAATAATATATATTTTATTACAAAAAAAACATTTAAATGCATCAAAATTAAATTTGTTTCGTACATTTCCTTTATTTGCAACTGAGAGATGATACTTGACCTAACGCAAACATTTTACTCCAGATAATTTTTTATTTTCATAATTACGTTTTTTTTTAATTTGAAAATTTATGTATTTATTCTTCCAATTTTCACTTTGTTATTAATTTCTTGTTTTCCAGAAAACATCATATGTTTAATTCCTCTTATATTTTTGGTTTATCTTGTAAAAAATTTCACTTCGCTTACGACTAAGACCAGTGTTCTAAAAAGCGCGAAAAAGCACTGTTTAAGTGCGATTAAGAGTGAAGCGTGAGCAAAAAGCTTCGCTTTAGAAAAAAAAGTATGAAAAAAACGATCAACTCTTTAGTTAACCATATTAAACGCAAAAAAGCGTGAAAAGTGCGAAAAAGCGTGAAAAAATTAATTTTTTAAAAATAATATTTAATTTAAAATTTAATTTTTAAATATTTTTAAATTTAAAATTTTATTTTAAATGATAAATATTTAATAATATATATTTTTTAATAAAAAAACATTTAAATGCATCAAAATTAAAATTTGTTTCGTACATTTCTTTTCTTTGCGACTGAGAGATGAAACCTGACCTAACGCAAACATTTTACTCCAGATAATTTGTTATTTTCAGTATTATGTTTTTTATAATTTGAAAATTTATGTATTTATTCTTAAAATCTTTAAGTTTATATAGTATTTATTCTATTAATTAACTAAATATAATTAAAATTATACAAAAAATAAAAAATGATTTTTCACGCTTAAACTTGTTCTAAACTCGCTTAAGCTTTTAAAGTTTGAAGTTTGACTATAACGCTTCGTCACGCTTTACGCTTTTTAGAACCTTTTAATACTAATAATAATATAAATATATTGGAAAATTGAGATACTGAACTATAAACTAATATTTAATTTTTTCTAAGATGAATTCATAATTTAATGATCTACGTTAAACAAATTAATCATTGATTTATACTTACATTAAACTATTAACATGTAAAAAAAAAACTTATAAAAAATAAACACGAACTAACCGAAAAGTAGTAGCATGTACAATTTTATGTTTTTTAAAAAAATTATGAATCTTTGAATATCAACCAATTTAAAATTTAAGATTCATAGTTTGTAGCTTATGAAAGTAGCTTATAAAATATCGAAAATACTTAAATTTCTCATTAAAAAAATGTAAATTGTTGTCAAAATTAAAAAGAAGAGTTCAAAATTGAGAAATGGATTTGCAAGTGGGTGAAACCATGAAAGAATCAAAAATAAACAAATGAATAATAAATTATGAAATAAATTAAAAGGTGAGACATATGTCAAAACATAAATGCTTTAGGACATTGCCCTTCTAACCATAAAGTTGGGACCATGTGCACCAATCAAAATTAAGGAAGAACATGATTGATTTTCTTACTTTTTAAAAACATTACTATTCAAAAACATTTCTACATTGAATTTTGTTTTCTTCATGCATGGATAGTATCTATATTTGTTACATTTAATTTGAAGTATTGAAATTATCAATCGTACTATAAGACTTCAAATTTTAGATGTTCCACATTCAACGCACATGCACCTTTCTAGTTGAAGAAAATATATTCATTACAATACATTAGATTAAGTTAATATTATCTCGATACACTAAATTTTTACTAATACTTTTTAAATTTTTTTTTAACATAAAATAATTATGATTTATATTTAATTCAGTCCACTCATATATAAAATCTATGTTTTCTCTGGCCTATTATTAGAGCTGACAAAGTGGGTTGGGTCTGCTGGGTTAGCTCGTTCCGCCTAGCTATATAGGTGGGTTGAGTTGACAAATTTTCAACCCCTCTAAATGGTGGGTCGGTCCGTCCCGTCCCGTCAGTGGGTTGCAGGCCAACCCGCTCCAACCTACCAAATATAACTAAGCCCGTCCCGCACCTCCAAATAGACAGGTTGGCTTGATAATTTTCGAACCCGTCTAATTAGTGGGCCGCCTCGCTCCACCAATTGACGAGTTTTGGTGGGTTGCGAGTCCGCCAACCCATTTTGACAGCTCTAGCTACTGTGAAACAATCTCGATTCCAAACACTATCTCACGTTGGCCAAGAAAAAACAGTTAATAATGGTTGTTTTCTTTAAACCATGGGAAATATTTTTGTTTGAGGGATGATTGCTCATAATGGCATGACGTCATAAAAAATTCAACTAATGATCCATGTAAATTGGCCGTTTATTAAATTTAGAACAAGAAGCTAGAGGCGAGCAATAACTGTGCATATCAACACAACACTTCAAGAAGAATGAGTTACACCAAGTATATAGAATTAGAATAATTTTTACAAATTACTCATCTTTAACCTTAGAATCTTATTCCATGGAGGGCTATTTTGACTTAGTCGACCTCGTATTGACCCATGAGCAAGCAATCCAGAAAGAACAAAACTCAAATCATCTAAAGAAATGCTTAAACTGGGAAATATTTACTTGAGGATATTAGAACTCTGGAATTGGAAGAGAAATGAATTCATTTATTGATCGAAAATATGAAGCTACAGGTTACAGAAAGTGTTCAAATATAGAAAAATGTCAGAGGTACAACAAATATCGTGTACAACGATATTTACAACAATAATATCGTGAGATTTTGTTATTTTATCGCAAGATTTTGTATTTAATATATCGTGAGATTTTGATAAATTAAATTCTTGTATTGAATTTTTTGTGTTGTAAGAATTGTTGTATAAATTTCATTGTACCTGTAGCATCACTCTCAAATATAACCTCCAATCTTTTTCTTTTTTTTTTGTACAATTACTCCAATCTTCTATTCAGAGAATGGATCTTCTATTAAGAGAATAGAGATGCTATCTAACGCTATGTGTATAAGCGTGCTTTTTAGCCCAACACGTTTAATGACCCAATTTGTTTAATGGCCCAACTTGTTTAATACTCCCCCAATATGGAGCATGTATATTATGAACGCCCATGTTGAACAGCAATGAACGAAATTGGGTAGGTAGCAAAGATTTAGTAAGCAAATCTGCAAGCTGAAAATTTGAAGAAACATGTAGAACTTTGATGATGATTGATGCCCCTCTGTATCTTATCACGCACAACATGGCAATCGATCTCAATGTGCTTCGTTCTCTCATGGAAAACCGGGTTAGAAGCAACATGGATGGATGGCTGGCTTGACTGTCACAGAATAGAAAGGCAAGTTGAGGATGAGAGATATGCAGCTCTTTGAGTAGAGAAAACAGCCAAACTACCTCACAAGTGGCACTAGCCATAGAACAATAATCTGCCTCTGCAGATGATTGTGAGGCGAATTTAAGGCCTTGACACTTAAAAGCAACTTTCCAACCACTTTCAGATGGCATGTTCGACATATTTTTCACCTAGAAACAAAAGATGAAATTAAGCCTATAGTTCATTACAAAAATACACATTAATACTTATTAACTCGTCACCTTCGTGTGAAACAAAAGATGCAACAATAAAATTTTACACTGGCAGAGGATTTCCTAACAGCATGGATCCCTGTTATATAAGTTGCTGCTATAATTCTTTAATAATTATGTGTTGTTCCATTACAAATCACGCATGGAGTATCCTGTCAAGCAATGCACGTGGAACTTGTCAGGGAGGCAGGTTGCATGGTAGTTGATGCTTGTTCTCAGGTGTCCTATACAAGCTTAACATACCAACTACATGGCAATACTTATTAAAAGCTCAGGAAGGAAAGGAAACTTTATCGGACCATTGGTTTGAGAGTATAATACATCACAAAGAAGCAAATATAGCTGCGGCAAGATCATTATTTTCCCATCTTATATGTTGAATCAAGTCGTCTATGAGAGAATAGATCAAGCATGTCTGCTGATGAGTTCTGTCTTGTGAGACAAACAAATGCAATTCTTTGTTTATTTCAATCCAGCTATAGCCAGCTTCTTTCAATACATTGTCTCTGTCCATCTCATCCATCACCTTCGTAACATCAGTCCACATACTTTTAGATGCAAAAATATTTGAAAGTAAGGTATATGAACCACTGTCATGTTGATGGGATGAAATTGCAATCTCGCCAATATCCTGACCCAATTCAAGATTATCAGTAAGTTTGCATGCACAAAGTAAGCTCTTCCAGATTACTGCAGTTGGTTGAATCGGCATATTCTCAATAAATGATTTCGCTTCATACAATTTACCTGCTCTGCCTAAGAGAGAAACCATGCAAGCATAATGTTCAATTCCCGGCTCAATGCCAAATTCGTGCAGCGACTTAAAGTGATGAAATCCATCTTCAACGCGCCCCACATGAGCACATGCTGACAGTGTCACAACAAAAGTGACATGGTCTGGTTTTACACCCTTGGATTTCATATCCTCGTATATTTGAAGAGCTTTTTCTGCATCTCCATGTTGTGCATATATTGAAATCATTGAATTCCAACACACAATATCTCTATTGGGCATTGAATCAAACAATGAGCGTGCTGCATCCATGCTTCCACACTTTGCATACATATTCAACAGTGCATTTGTAACAAATGGATTAAAATCTAGACCTATCTTTATAGCTTGGTTGTGAAATTGGAGACCTTGCGATAAATTGGCCAAATTACCGGACACCGTAATAATGGCCACACAAGTGACACCATTTGGTCTTTCTCTCGTATGCAGCAACTCTAAGTACAATCTAAGTGCCACCTCATTTTCCGACTGAAGAGCATATCCAGAAAACATAGAATTCCACACTGCAATGTCTTTTTCTTCAATTTCTTCAAACACAAGTCTTGCATCTACGATGGAGGAGCACTTTGAGTAAACATCTATTAAGGCACTTCCACCAAATCTTTCCAAATAAAACCCACACTTGATCATGAGAGAATGAAGCTGCTTGCTTATTCCCAGGACAGCTTGCGAAGCAGATAAACCAAAAAGGCCGATGAATAATAATAAATTTGGTGGAATGAAATTATGCCTCATTTCATTAAAGAGGTTAATTGCTTCACCCAAACGTCTTTTTCTTGTGTATCCATCGATCATTGAATTGTAACAAACGACACTGCATTTTTCAGTGTCAAGAATCACTCTTCTAGCATCAATCAAGAAATTGCATTTACAATACATGTCAATCAAGCTGCTCGTCACAAAATCAACAGAATCAAGATTGACCTTGACAATGTAAGCATGCACTTGCTTGCCCTGTGCAAGAGCCCCAATGGAACCACATGAATTTAGGACCCCTGTGCAAGCAAATTCATTTGCTGTCAAACCTAATCTATTCATATTCCTTAATAGATCCAAGGCTTCCCAATAAAAACAGTTCTGAACACACCCATAAATCATTGTTGTCCAAGAAATAGCATTCTTAATCACCAAATTATCAAATATTATTTTCCCCGCTTTCTGCTCTCCGGACTTAACATAGAAATCTATAAGCATGTTACTCACAGATATATCCCTGTCGGCAGCCCTTCTCAGCACATAAGCATGAATTTGTTTCCCCTCTTCAATAGACTCAAGCATCAAACATGCACTCAAGGCTCCAGAAAGAGCATACGCATCAGGAATAACATTACTACTCACCATTTCCTTAAACAAATCCAGTGATACATCACTTTTCCCTTTTAAGGTGAATCCCATAATTATTGCGGTCCATGCGACCACAGTTTTCATTTCCAACTCATCAAAGACCAATATTGCTGCATTTAAATCACTAGTTTTTGCATAAAAATCAATAAGAGAAGTACCCACATAGGTATTTTGCTTATGATAAGCCTTAATAACTAGACCGTGCAGACACAGACCATTCCCAAGACTAACCAATTGGGTGCAAGATTGAATCACACTTGCCAAAACAAATTCATTTGAATTCATAAAGCCACTTTTCCTCAACTCGTCAAACAACATCAAGGCTTCTTCGTAACAGCCATTTTGATTGTACACAGAAATCATCGAAGACCAAGAAATTAAATTCCTTTCAGGCATTCTAGCAAACAGGGAACACGCAGACTTTAAATCGTCACATCTCGAGTAAACTTTTATAAGAACGTTAACAAGAAAAATATTCGACCCAAATCCTGATGTGATGATCTGGGCATGCGCTGCTTCAGTGTAGGAAATAGGATTGCCGATCTTTGGAGGTTGCGAAAGTAAAAGCTTGCCCAGGTATTGCCTATGTGTTTGTCGATTGTGTGTCGTAAAAATGGCATCGTTTTCCGAATGAAGAAGCCGAGAACCTCGTGATGATAACAAGCAAAGATTCCTCTGATGTAGCTGCTTGGTACTATGAACATTATATTTTTGGAGCCACACTATTCGCATGCCTGATGCCTGCAATCTCCATAGGCGTACGTTTGCTCCCTGCTTTTTTTGTGAGCGGTGAAAGGGAAATTTAGATATATTTTTTGCATTTAGAATATATACAATAATATATATATTTTTTACAACTGGAAGATTATTAATAAAGATTCTTCAAAAAATGAAAAAGAAGATTACTAAAAGAAAATTTAAAAATATATATAAAAAATAAGTTTGATATGTGTCATAAATCGAACTCTAGATAATTAATTAACTAATTAATTTTTTTTCAATCGACAATTAAATATTAAAAAATTATCAGGCGATTAACGTAATGTTTGGAAATGTTTAAAACAGTGAAACATTTATGAAAATTTGTTTAAATAAAAACTCATAATTACTGTTTTTTTAAGTATTTCCAGATATTACCTAAGTAATTAATGTCATTTTCTATCTAGCACTTGGAAATGACGTAAAACTTTTCTAACACGAGAGAAAAATGATTTCGAACTTACGTTGAAATTAAACAAAAACTCATTTCCATATAATAATTATAAAAAAAAATTGACAACGTAATTTTTACATTTAATTTATTTCATTGATTTTCTAATTTTGATGTCGTGAACTTTTGAAACTTAAATTATTAGTCAATCTAAGTTAAAAACTTAAGTCTATCTCAATTAGATGTGAAAACGAGTCGAATTATTTGTGAGTACGGTGACTCGAACTTGAAAACTTCAACCAACTTTGAGTATACCTAAATTCTTCAATCAAGTTGAGTTCGAGTTAATTGTTTCTACTCGACTAGCTAGCAAGATACTCGATAACTATATATTAATATGTTTTAGAAGATTTGTTAACCAAATAAAGTTTTGGCGATTAGCTGTTTTTAAAACCAGTAGACCTCTACTTTTTAGAAAATCAGTAGAAAAGATATTCCACTAAAACTATGATGACTATAGTAAGTAAACCAGTAAGCTTTCGAAAAATGGCATTACATGGATTTCAGCATAATATGCAACTCACTTTAAAACAGAACCTGTAGACTTTGTTTACTCCAAGACTTCGGTCGAAATTTTTGTTTACGTGCTTAACCTCAGCGGATAGCGACAGATATATCATATGTATTATTTGTTGGAGAATGTTTCTATTTGTGAGATCGTTCTAATTTTTCAGTACAATTTATTCATTGGATCATATAAAATAATTTATTGTTGTTTCTTTCCGAACGTTAAGCTTTCTATATAAATATGCATCAAGATGATACAAACTTTGTATCGAACACTCGCAATTTGAATATCATTGTCATCTTCAAAAAGACTCAAGCAACTCAGATTATCAGATGTCGTAAAGTGTCAAAAAGTTGTAATATATGGAAAGAATCTTTCCTAGAATTTTTACAGTTTGACTAAGTGTGTAGTTTTCTAGGAGGCAAAAATAAGATTTACTGAAGAGGATTTCTACACAGTTTGTACCAAATCAAAGCCTTCTAATGATATTTTCTGGTAACAAAAGAAGGAGATACATAGAATGGTTTTGTCCTTTATAATTCCAGAAACAAGTCTTGTGTTCTTTTCTTTTTACTGACCTTTTATTGTTTTTTAAGTGTTGTAGACTGTTTTCGTACCTATTAAGTAGTTTGCTGCACTTATCATTAAACAAGATTGGCTTCTGGTTCTCAAAAATCAGAAGCACACTTTTCAGTAGCAGAAAAGACAAATTTTAGAAGTGTTTATTCAACCCCATTCTAAACATATCACTTATTCCAACAAGTGGTGTCAGATATGGTTAATCTCGTTTCTACAGCATCATAAAGGAAAATCTATGGCTTCAATCAGCAAAATTCCCATGTTCTCAAAACAAGACTTAGATGATTGAAAAATCAAGATAAAAGCTCATCTTGCAGCATAGGATGATGACATGTGGTATTTCATTACTGATGGTCATATCAATGTTATGAAAGCTAATACAAAAGTAGAGATGTCAAAATGAACTAGGCCCGTCGAGTTGGTCGTCCTGCCATACAAAATAGGTGGGTTGGGTTGACAATTTCTCAACCTACCTAAAAAGTGGACCGGCCGGCCCCGCTCCGCCTAATGGTGGGTTGTGATGGGTTGCAGGATGACCCGCCAAAATCCGCCAAATAACATGTAAGCTCGTCGGGTTGGCCTGCCCCTCAACCTAAAATAGGTGGGTTGAGTTGGTATTTTTCCAACCCGCTTTAAAGGTGGGCCGCCCCACCCCGTCCCGTCCTACCTAGTGGTGGCCGGTTGCGACAGTTTGTGAGCCGACCCATCCCGCTAGCCCATTTTAACACCTCTATACAGAAGTTGCTATAACAGAAGGTGCCCCTCAAATGACATAGGAACACAGAAGAGAATGGACCAATGAAGACAAGAAAAAAAGCAAACCTTGACAATGTTGCCAAGGACATTTTATACAAAACTCTTGATGAAAATAATCAAGATGTGCTATTTTGCAAAGGAAATTTGCGAAAATTTGATTCAACTATGATGAAGGAAATATTTATTTTCTTAAATCTTTTCAAGTTTTAAAAAATTTATTTAAGTCTTTTACCTTTCTTGGCGCTTAATTTGAGCACGATTGTACTTCACCAGCTACTCAAACATTTCATTTGCATGCATCATATCAGTCTGTGCACTCGTATTTACATACTGAGCGAATGTCTCTCACATTTGTGTTTTTATCATGGACACCTCCTTCGATGGGGTAGTGTTGTGAAAAATGCTCGCAAGAGTACGAGTGTCAAGTTTTAATAAAGTGATGAATCAAGTATCGTTTTCACAAAGAGTAAATTGAAAATATTCAATACTTGTAATTAGAATAGTCCTAACTTTATTTAAAAAATTAATAATTGAAATATTTGCAGAAAAATAAATAATCAAAGGATTTTTAGTAGCACGCACACAATTTTCAGAGATAAATCAATCAGAGATAAAATGGTCTAGAGGCTTACATTTCACTTGGTTTCAACAACAATCAATCCTAATTAATTTATTTTCATGAATTCTAGTCAATTAATAGCCAAGAACACTTAATTTTATTATTTTCCTCTCCCGAGCAACAAATAATGTTTATCAACTACAATTCAATTCCAATATCCCTATTAAAAATCTACTTGCAGTTATCTATGCAAAACAATGTTATTTTCAAAGGCTCTTGTTGGATCTAGTGTCAACTAATATGATTTTTTTGGGCCAAAATTGTTTTATCTGATTATGGGCTTAAGATATAGGTAGTCTCGGTGGCCAAGGGATTACCTAATAAAGTCAAAATCCCAACCTTGTTGATAATTCAAGAAAGCCCATCTTTGGAAAGAGCCGTTGAGGGTTAAACCACCTCTGTTATAAAGGCTCTGAAGAAGTTAGTTGTTGGACAACATGAAAACAGAACAAGAGAAAAGGATCGATCAGAGAGCGGATTAAAGGGCTACTGAGAAACTTCAAGATTCGAAAGGAAGGCTACTCAAAAATTCAGAAGGATAAAGAGGAAACAAAAGTCTATGTAATCTTCTTCGTTGTTTTGTAGTCATTTGATCTTGGAATTGTAGCTGTAACTTGTGATCGAAAGTTCTTCATTAATAAAGAGTTTGATCCCTCCCCGTGGATGTAGGCTATTAAGCCGAATCACGTAAATCTGGTGTGCTTGGTGTTCATCTTCATTTTAATGATTCTTGATTGTTGATTGTGTTAGTCTTTGTCAAGTGGATTTGGTTTTTCTGTTGAATCTATTTATTTGATCGTGAGCTCAAAGTGGGTATATCATAGTGTAACGCCCTGTTTTTATCTTAAATGATTTTATTTGAGTTAATAAGAGATTACAGAGTTCTCGAGCCAGTTTGATTTTGATCAGGGTCCTTTTTGCAAATTTTGAAAATTTCAGGAACTAAAACGCAAATATTGATTTTTATATATTATCTACACTTAGATTTTGTTGACAAAGTCTTCTTCTTCCTCCTCCAAACTGTGAGCTCCATTGAAGACGCCTCCAACCTTTTCCAAGCTTCCAGATTTCAGTCCGAGCTCGATCCGGCCGTTGGAATTTATTTCTGAAGGCAGATTATCGATCACTGCAGTGAGAGCTCTGTTATATCGTAAGTTTTTCTACGATCGGATACATTCTAGTTTTTGGATGTTGTTAGAATCGTTCTAGATTCGAGTATGTTGTTCTAGACAGAGTTCTGATCGTTTATTATCTGTCGGTTTTGAATTAGAGCGACGTTTGGATTTGTTATGATTTTTGGAAGCCATTTTCGATAATGTGGATTTTGAGATTGATGGGTTTGCTTTGTTATTGTTGTTTTGGGCATTGAAATGAGATTATATCAGTATTGAACTGCTGTCTGCATTTCCGGTTTGTTCAGTTTATAGCCGTTATGCCGTCGGTTTGAGTTTTGGGTTTCAAATCGTTTTTGGTATTGAGCGAAGCCTTGGCTTGTGAATGATCGTGGTTGTTGATCAACTCTTGTATTCGTACAGATTCGTTGGAGTGTGTCGAGCCCTGTGTTAGCAGCATTGTTCGTCGAGAGTTGGACGAAGAACGGTAAAGAGATTTCCTTGAACCGATTGTTTGTTGTTTAGGTTGTCTAGTTGTTGATACAATCTTTTGTTGTAGCTTGTCCGGAGTTGGATCTACGGCATTGAAAGGTAAAAGCAATCTTTGTAGCGGGATAGCATACTCGGGACAGTTGGTTCTCGAGTTTCCCTTGAAATCACATATTACATTGATACTGGTTCTAGTTTATGGAACCTGTATTTTGTTGATTATTTGAATGAATTATATGTCTAAGTTCCTTTTGTTTCCATATGCATTCATATTGAGCCAACACTATTGTTTCGATGGACAGAACAGCCTTTTGTTAGACGTTTGGGAGCTATATTCGAGTGGCCTAGGACGTAGTCGTTGCGCCTAGTGCTAGCATACTCATTATAGTTGCTCAAAGTCTAGAGGAGTGGGATACATGGCACCACCTCGATTGGGAGAGTCGGTGAGTCGTCACGTGATCTCATCCTCGGGATCCCAAAAGCACAACAGCAATCCTTTGTTATCAGATTTGATATCCCGGTTTAAAGACATGCATTTCATTACGTTGTTATTGATTTTGTTGTTGTCTTGGAAGCATGTTTATTGTTGCATTACTTGATATGTTGATTTTACTGGGATTATCATTCTCACCGGTTATCCGGCTGTTGCTTTGTTTTGTATGTGTACTTGGCAACAGGAAGGGCAGGATCAAGTCAGCATAGACCTGGTTAGCGTCCAGAGCAAGAGATAGAAGTGAGACTCGTTTAGAAGTCGAATCAGCATGTCAACCTAGTTATGTTTTGCGATCATGTTTAGTCATTCGAACTTCTCGTATATGTTTTGTAAGCAAGAAACGATGTAGGTGCTATCGAATTGAATGTTGCTCTCCCCTAAACCTTTCTTGTATTGTTATTGGAATATCAAATACTCTTAATGCTAGTGTTTAGGTTTTGATTGAGTTTATTTCAGTGCCTTAACTTCTCTGGGCGAGGGGACGGTGCGGGCGCGCGGCCTCTTTGCGAGGTGTGGGCGCGGGCGCTCTTACTTAGAGCGCGGGCACGCTAGTTTTTGCGAGGTATGAGCGCGGGCGCGCTTCCTTTGGCGCGGGTGCGCTGGGATTTGCGGGGTGTCAGCGCGGGCGCGCGAGCCTCCTTTTAAAAAAAAAAAAAATACTTTGGGTTCTTGTTTACTTATCTCTTGTCGTCTGATATTAGTTGATTAGAAACGAGGTCTCACATTAAGTGGTATCAGAGCGTTAAGATTCTTGGTCGAACTAGAGTGAGCGGGTAGATCGAGTCTGCGTGTATTTGCTCCTCGCATGTGTTTGAATTATTTTAACTATGTACTTAACTCCATGCGAGCATGCTTTATTATTGAGAATTATTGAATTACATGATAATGTGATTTAATTTATAAAGCATGATCTACTTGAGATATAACTGTTTCTGTTATCGACTGGTATCCGGTATTCCAAGCGGTTGTAAGGGCACTGATTGTAGCGATTGAGATATCTCGTGTCCTAACATTTGATTATCAGATGGGTCCTCGTCGAGTAATAAACAGAAACACACCGCCAGTTATCCCTGCGACTGAGCAAGCTAGCACTGAAGTTGATCAGTTGGATGCTTCAGCAACGCCTATGGAAACCTTGCTGAAGAGGTTTCAGTCGTTCAATCCACCGTTATTGATGGGTTCAGAAAATCCAGTTGACTGCGAGAGTTGGTTGGATGATATTGATCAGCTGTTCGATTCCATTGATTACACAGATGACCGCAGAATCAGGTTAGTCATTCATCAGCTACGTGGGGTTGCTAAGAACTGGTGGATCATGACAAAGAAAGCAATGGAGAGTAGAGGTACGAAAGTTACTTGGACTCTTTTTAAATCTGAGTTTTATAAGCGGTTTTTCCCTATCTCGTATCGCAAAGATAAGGGAGCAGAGTTTGCCAATCTGAGGCAAGGGAATCTGAACATTGAGGAGTACGTGGCTAAGTTCGATAGTCTGTTGCGTTTTGCACCGCTAATTGCCGGAGATGAAGAAGCAAAGGCAGATCATTTCATCAATGGTTTGAACCCCGACGTCTTCACGTTGGTAAACACCAACAGGCCTAACAACTTTGCGGATGCTATGAATTACGCAAAGGGAGCGGAAGCAGGCTTGTGGAGGCAAAGAGGTAACCAGGTAGCACCTCAGCAACAGAGGCAGTATCAGAACCCACCATCTCAGTATCAGAATCAGCCACCGCAGCATCAGAACCAGCAGCAAAGGTATGAAGGTGGAAACAGTGGGGGAAGCAGAAAAGATCAGTACAAAAAAAGAGGTAAACAGTTCAAAAGGCAGGGGAACAGTTCGTCTAGTTCCAGTGGTTCGAAGCAATTCGGTTCAGGACAGAGTTCTGGATCTTCAGCCATGTACTGCAGCAAGTGTGGGGGAAGACACTCACCGGATCAGTATGTGGGAGTCTTCGGTAATTGTAACACCTGTCAGCAACCGGGACACTTCTCTAAGGTGTGCCCACAACGTAATAGAGATAGAGCTCAGAGTGGGAGTTCGTCTAGACCTGCAGCTCAGCCGGAGAGGAAGTCGTCTGCAGTGCACTCTTTCCAACCTCAGCAACAGCAGAACAGACAGGGAGGTAGCTCTAGTGCAAATCAGCCTCCGAGACAGCAAGCACGAGTCTTTGCATTGACAGAGGATCAGGCTCAGGCAGCACCTGACGATGTCATAGCAGGTAACTGTTCAATTTTCGGTCATTCTGCTCATGTCTTGATAGATACAGGTGCTTCCCATTCCTTTATCTCTGAGAAATTTGTGTTATTACATGCTTTGCCAACTGAATTGTTGCCTACAGTAGTAGCTGTTACTTCATCTTTGGGTAGAGGAATTGTTTCTGTCAGACTAGTCAGGAACTGTGAACTTTGTTTTGAGGGAAATTTGTTAGAATTCGACTGTATTGTGCTTGGGTTGTCAGATTTTGATTGTATTGTCGGTATAGATGCTTTGACCAAGTACAGGGTAACAGTTGATTGTTTTCTGAAGGTTGTCAGGTTCAGACCTGAAATGGCAGACGAGTGGAAATTCTTTGGTAAGGGTTCTCGATCTAGAATTCCTTTGATTTCAGTGTTATCTATGACTCGTTTGTTACAGAGAGGTGCAGAAGGATTTTTGGTTTATGCGGTTGATGTACTGAAATCTAGCCCAGCTTTGGTTGACTTACCAGTGGTTAGAGATTTTGCTGATGTGTTTCCGGAAGATGTTCCTGGATTGCCACCCATTCGAGAGGTTGAATTCAGCATTGACTTAGTGTCAGGTACTCAACCTATTTCAAAAGCTCCTTATCGTATGGCACTTGTTGAATTGAGAGAGTTGAAGGAGCAGCTTGAGGATTTAATTGCCAAGGGATACATCAGACCTAGTGTGTCGCCTTGGGGTGCTCCTGTGCTTTTTGTTCGGAAGAAGGATGGTTCTATGCGGCTCTGTATCGACTACCGCCAATTGAATCAGGCTACAGTCAAGAACAGGTATCCTTTACCCCGAATAGATGAAATTTTTTATCAACTGCAGGGTTCTTCTGTCTATTCTAAGATTGATCTGAGGTCAGGTTATCACCAGTTGAGAGTGCGAGAGGAAGACGTTCCTAAGACCGCATTCAGAATGAGGTATGGTCATTTTGAGTTTATAGTCATGCCGTTCGGTTTGACTAACGCTCCAGCGGTTTTTATGGGTTTGATGAACCGTATCTTTCAGCATTTTTTAGATGAGTTTGTCATTATCTTTATCGATGATATTCTTATCTACTCGAAGAACCGTACTGACCATGCAGAGCACTTGAGGACCGTACTCCAGATTTTACGAGCTGAGCAGTTGTTTGCCAAGCTGTCTAAGTGTGAATTTTGGTTAGATCGAGTTGTCTTTCTCGGTCATATTATTTCTGAAGATGGGATTTCTGTCGATCCCAGCAAGATTGAAGCGGTTATGAATTGGCCTAGACCTACTTCAGTGCCGGAGATCCGAAGCTTCATGGGTTTAGCTGGTTATTACCGTCGTTTCATCGAGGGTTTCTCGTCTATTGCCAAGCCTATTACCCAGCTGACTCAGAAGAATGCGCCTTTTGTCTGGACTGCAGATTGTGAGGCTAGCTTTGTTGATCTGAAGAGGAGACTGACCAGTGCTCCAATTCTTTCTATTTCGAAGGGTACTGGAGGTTTCACAGTCTATTGTGATGCTTCTAACCGAGGCTTGGGTTGTGTTCTTATGCAGCATAAGCATGTGGTAGCGTATGCATCGAGACAGCTGAAACCGCACGAGACTCGTTATCCGGTTCATGATCTTGAACTAGCTGCGATCGTCTTTGCTCTGAAGATCTAGCGTCACTATCTTTATGGTGAGTCTTTCGAGATCTTTTCTGACCATAAGAGCCTTAAGTACTTGTTTTCACAGGCAGAGCTGAATATGAGACAGAGAAGATGGTTAGACCTGTTGAAGGATTTCGACTGTGAAATCAAGTATTATCCGGGGAAGTCGAATGCAGTTGCAGATGCGTTGAGCCGAAAGCTTTGTTCTTTATCTCTTTCTACTATTGGTGTTTCTCAGTTGATCGATGATTGTTGCACTTCTGGTTTAGAGTTTGAAACAGATAGGGAGACTATCAGAGTGTTTAATATTCAAGCCGAACCGGAGTTGTTTATTGCAATCAAAGAAGCACAGAAGTCTGAGCCGAGCATTCAAGTTTCAGTAGAGAAAGTCAGATCTGGGCATCAGTCAGAATTCCAGGTTAGAGATGACGTCTTGTTTGTGAATAACCGTATTGTTGTGCCTGATATTTCGGAGTTGAGACAGCGTATTCTCCGAGAGGCTCATTGCAGTCGGTTCAGTGTTCATCCTGGAGGTCGTAAGATGTACAACGATCTGAAGAGTCAGTTCTGGTGGAAGAGAATGAAGGGCGATGTTGCGAGGTTTGTATCTCGGTGTTTGAACTGTCAGCAAGTAAAAGCAGAACGGAAGCGACCAGGAGGTCTGTTGCACAGCTTATCTGTTCCTGAATGGAAGTGGGATCACATTTCCATGGATTTCGTCACGAAGCTACCAAGATCCGTTCGAGGATGCGACGCCATTTGGGTAGTGATCGACCGATTGACGAAGTCTGCGTGTTTTATTCCGTACAGGATGACGTATCATCATGATCAGATGGCTGAGTTGTATGTTAGCAATGTTGTGAGACTGCATGGTGTGCCGAAGTCGATCGTTTCAGACAGAGATCCTAGATTCACTTCTCACTTCTGGCACAGTCTTCAGGGGGCACTTGGTACCCGATTGCATCTGAGTACAGCTTATCATCCTCAGACCGATGGACAGTCAGAGCGGACTATCCAGACGTTAGAGGATATGCTGCGAGCGGTAGTGCTAGACTTTGGCACTAGTTGACAGGATTCTTTGCCTCTTGTCGAGTTTTCTTACAACAACAGCTTCCAAGCAAGTATCGGTATGGCGCCTTTTGAGGCTTTGAATGGTAAGAAGTGCCGATCTCCGTTGTTTTGGGATGAATTGTCCGAGTCACCAGATTTGGGACCGGAGATGCTTAGAGATATGGCAGAGCAGGTTAAGATCATTCAGACCAGAATGAAGTCAGCTCAAGATAGACAGGCGAAGTATGCGAATGTCAGGCGTAGACCTCTGAGTTTTGATCAGGGAGACCGAGTCTTTCTGAAGATTTCACCTTTCAGAGGCACTGTTAGATTTGGGAAGAGAGGAAAGTTATCTCCGAGATTCATCGGTCCGTACGAGATTCTCGAGAAGATAGGCGATCTTGCCTACAGACTTGTACTTCCTCCGTCTTTATCTGGTATTCACGACGTTTTTCACATCTCTATGCTGCGAAAGTATCATCCAGATTCTTCTCATATCCTTCAGCCTGATGAAGCCGAGTTAGACGAGACCCTGAGCTATTTTGAACGACCGATTCAGATCCTTGATCGGAAAGAAAAGCAACTCAGAACCAAGTTGATTCCGTTGGTGAAAGTGCAGTGGAGCCGTCACGACGTCGAGGAAGCGACTTGGGAGACAGAATCTGACATGAGACAGCGATTTTCGGAGCTATTCGGATGACGTGAGTTCTTCTTACTGTCTTTAGTTTTTTATTCTATCTTATGAGTTGTGGTTCTCGTTGATTTCGAGGACGAAATCTCTTCTTAGTGGGGGAGAATTGTAACGCCCTGTTTTTATCTTAAATGAGTTTATTTGAGTTAATCAGAGATTACAGAGTTCTCGAGCCGGTTTGATTTTGATCAGGGTCCTTTTTGCAAATTTTGGAAATTTCAGGGACTAAAATGTAAATATTGATTTTTATATATTATCTACACTTAGATTTTGTTGACAAAGTCTTCTTCTTCCTCCTCCAAACCGTGAGCTCCATTGAAGACGCCTCCAACCTTTTCCAAGCTTCCAGATTTCAGTCTGAGCTCGATCCGGCCGTTGGAATTTATTTCTGAAGGCAGATTATCGATCACTGCAGTGAGAGCTCTGTTATATTGTAAGTTTTTCTACGATCGGATACATTCTAGTTTTTGGATGTTGTTAGAATCGTTCTAGATTCGAGTATGTTGTTCTAGACAGAGTTCTGATCGTTTATTATCTGTCGGTTTTGAATTAGAGCGACGTTTGGATTTGTTATGATTTTTGAAAGCCATTTTCGAAAATGTGGATTTTGAGATTGATGGGTTTGCTTTGTTATTGTTGTTTTGGGCATTGAAATGAGATTATATCAGTATTGAACTGCTGTCTGTATTTCCGGTTTGTTCAGTTTATAGCCGTTATGCCGTCGGTTTGAGTTTTGGGTTTTCGAATCGTTTTTGGTATTGAGCGAAGCCTTGGCTTGTGAATGATCGTGGTTGTTGATCAACTCTTGTATTCGTACAGATTCGTTGGAGTGTGTCGAGCCCTGTGTTAGCAGCATTGTTCATCGAGAGTTGGACGAAGAACGGTAAAGAGATTTCCTTGAACCGATTGTTTGTTGTTTAGGTTGTCTAGTTGTTGATACAATCTTTTGTTGTAGCTTGTCCGGAGTTGGATCTACGGCATTGAAAGGTAAAAGCAATCTTTGTAGCGGGATAGCATACTCGGGACAGTTGGTTCTCGAGTTTCCCTTGAAATCACATATTGCATTGATACTGGTTCTAGTTTATGGAACCTGTATTTTGTTGATTATTTGAATGAATTATATGGCTAAGTTCCTTTTGTTTCCATATGCATTCATATTGAGCCAGCACTATTGTTTCGATGGACAGAACAGCCTTTTGTTAGACGTTTGGGAGCTATATTCGAGTGGCCTAGGACGTAGTCGTTGCGCCTAGTGCTAGCATACTCATTATAGTTGCTCAAAGTCTAGAGGAGTGGGATACGTGGCACCACCTCGATTGGGAGAGTCGGTGCGTCGTCACGTGATCTCATCCTCGGGATCCCAAAAGCACAGCAGCAATCCTTTGTTATCAGATTTGATATCCCGGTTTAAAGACATGCATTTCATTACGTTGTTATTGATTTTGTTGTTGTCTTGGAAGCATGTTTATTGTTGCATTACTTGATATGTTGATTTTACTGGGATTATCATTCTCACCGGTTATCCGGCTGTTGCTTTGTTTTGTATGTGTACTTGGCAACAGGAAGTGCAGGATCAAGTCAGCATAGACCTGGTTAGCGTCCAGAGCAAGAGATAGAAGTGAGACTCGTTTAGAAGTCGAATCAGCATGTCAACCTAGTTATGTTTTGCGATCATGTTTAGTCATTCGAACTTCTCGTATATGTTTTGTAAGCAAGAAACGATGTAGGTGCTATCGAATTGAATGTTGCTCTCCCCTAAACCTTTCTTGTATTGTTATTGGAATATCAAATACTCTTAATGCTAGTGTTTAGGTTTTGATTGAGTTTATTTCAGTGCCTTAACTTCTCTGGGGGAGGGGACGGCGCGGGCGCGCGGCCTCTTTGCGAGGTGTGGGCGCGGGCGCTCTTACTTAGAGCGCGGGCGCGCTAGTTTTTGCGAGGTATGAGCGCGGGCGCGCTTCCTTTGGCGCGGGCGCGCTGGGATTTGCGGGGTGTCAGCGCGGGCGCGCGAGCCTCCTTTTAAAAAAAAAAATACTTTGGGTTCTTGTTTACTTATCGCTTGTCGTCTGATATTAGTTGATTAGAAACGAGGTCTCACACATAGAGTGTGATTTCTTGTGTCGAGTTTGGTTGATTCCATAACAGTGATGCCGTCTGTGGGAATCGAAGACGAGATGGGATCATTGAAATTTGACATAGAAAAATTTACTGGAAAAAATGACTTTGCCCTATGGAGAATCAAGATGAGGGCTATTCTAGTTCAGCAGGGATGGTCTGAGGCACTCAAGACTAAGGAAGAAATGCCAAGTTCTTTAGATGATAAGAAAAAGGATGAAATCTTGGACAAAGCTTAGTGTGCTATCATCCTATGTTTAGGAGATAAGCCCTTGAAGGAAGTGTGCCGAGAGAAATCACCTGCTACTATGTGGATAAAGTTGGAGAGTATTTACATGACTAAATCTTTAGCAAATCGGTTGTACTTAAAGCAGATATTGTATTCCTTTAAGGTGCAAGATGGAAAGAACATTCAAGATTAGATTGATGACTTTATTAAGATCCTAGATGATCTGGAAAATGTGGAGGTCAAGTTTGAGGAAGAACACAAAGCCCTTATACTGTTTAATGCGATGCCAAAGTCTTATGAGAACTTCAAAGATGCAATGCTTTATGGCAGAGATCAATCTATATCATTGGATAAAGTACAATCTGCTATACAATCCAAATAATTGCAGAGGAAACTTCAAACCAGTGGGGAGATCTTTGGTGAAGGATTAATAGCTAGAGGCAGAAATGAGAAGAGGTTTCAAGGGAATAATAAAAATAGATCCAAATCAAAGAGTAAATTTAGATTTAAGTGTTTCTTGTTTCATAAAGAGGGTGACTTCAAAAGAGACTGCCCTGAAAATAAAAGAAAGAAATCACAAGAGAAGGGCAAAGAGACAACTGGAGAAGTAGCAGCAATCTCTGAAGGGTATGAGTCTGCTGAGGCACTGGTGATTGCAGAAACCAGCATGCAGAGTGAATGGATTTTGAACTCAGGCTGAACTTTTCACATGTGCCCGATCAAATCCTGGTTCCATGAGCTAATCGAGTCAGATCAGGGATTGGTGCTACTGGGAAATGAGAAGTCATGCATAGTAAAAGGAATAGGAAATATTAAACTTCAGATGCATGATGGAATGGAGAGAGTTCTTAAAGATGTGAGGTTTGTTCCAGAGCTAAAAAGGAACTTAATCTCACTAGGCACCCTTGAAGAAAATGGATGTACATTCAAATGGGAGAATTCAGTGATGAAAGTGTCAAAAGAAGCCTTAGTGGTAATGAAGGAAAGAAGAGTGAGTTCTCTATATATACTTCAAGCCAAGACAGTGGTAGGAGGTACTGCTATGGTTCAAGAGAAACTGGATAAGTCAACACTGTGGCACATGAGGCTAGGGCATGTTGGACAAAAGGGATTAATGGAACTATCAAATCAAGGCCTATTAAGTGGAGAAAAGGTACAAGGGATTGAACTCTGTGACTACTGCATCTTAGGAAAAGCTAAGAGGGTGCCCGGCCCGCCTAAAGCCTAGACACAACCTTAGCCTTTCTTTCCTTAATTCTAACTCACGGCAGCCCTGAGCGACTTTGGAAAAATTGCCCGTGCTGCCTGCTCCGGCCACCTTTGGCCATGAAACCACTGCCCATACTTAGCCAACATCCAGACGGTTCTAACCCAATAAAGTTTACCTCAAACGGAGCTCTGTAGAAGAAGAACGAACCAAAACAATCTACCCCTAGTTTTTTCTCACGCGCAGAACGCGACCAGAAACTTTAGGCCGTTCGGCCGCCCATCTACGGCAACCAACGGCCGGAGGCCCACCTGTACTACCTTTTTCTCTGTCTTGCGGTTCTAACCCAACTGAAACCAAGCCTAAAGTCAACTTGTGGACCGAGAACGAGTCATTTTACGCAGACCGCTCAAACTGCGACCTGTTGTGCATCAGAAGCAAAGGGCTTCGGTTCCAGCAAATTACAGCCCCAAACCCTGACCAAGCTCGACCCTAGGGACCCTAAGGAAACTCCTCTGGACCTGGACCAGCAGCCATTCTTGTTCCATGACAAGAAAACGTGAGAGATGCCACCAAACATGAAAGAAAACGAGTTGCTCCAATATACAATTTAATATCTTGCATGCATCAGAAAAATCGAAGTAAAAAAAAACCTTATAAATCTGTCATGAAACGTATATATAGCTTATATGGTGTAGAAACGAAGGAATTAAACATGCCTTTTGATTTATTAACGAAGGTAACCGCGTGTACAACTGCGGGACAACGAAACGACGAACAACTTGATAAACTCCAAGGATCGGCTATGGTGCTCTGGAAATCTGCTGTTGGTCGATGGAATGGAGGGGGAAAGGAGAGTGGAGGCGGCTGATAGGGTTTACGTAGTGTAGGGAATGATTTTTGGGATAAAATTTTGGGTAGAAAATAGGTTAATAGATAATATAAATTAATTAGGTAGATAATATAACATAAACATAAAATTTTAAACTTTTAAAAATACATACTAATCTGATATAAAACATAAATCCCGAAATATTAATTTAAGGGAGTTTTAAAAATTAATAAAATTCATTAAAATGACTTATTTTGGCTAAAAATCAATCCTTAAATAAATATATAATTAAATACTAAAATTTTCTTGACAAAATACCATAAAATATTATTTTAAGGCTCATAAAACTCATAAAATATTTTTGGCTAAAACGATTGGTATCTCGTCCGTCCACGGTCCCGTCTACGCGATTAAAATAACTTATTTACTCAAAAATCTAAGAATACAATAATTGCGGGTTAAATGCTAAAATAAATTTAAATCATGTATATAATTCACATAATAACACATAAATGTCATTTAACCCAAATATAAATTTTAAATAATTATTTTTCCTAATTATGCATGCGAATTTACGTATTAAAATTTCCGGGTGTTACACTAAGTTTCTAGTAAAGTAAGTGCTCCGGGTCGGGTCGCTATAAATGATCTTGATCATTGATCTATAATGACCAAATCTTCTTATTCACCCTTATATATATTTACAAATTTTGTTATTAATTTTATTTCTTTTTATTATGTTCAATAATTTAAAACGGCCAAGTTAATTTGATCGTTGGATTTGATCAGCTTTTTTCTTTAAAAAAGTAAAAGTAAAAGAAAAATTGTGGTAGACGGACTTCACCATGCGAGACCGGCCTACCACAGTTGCACGAGGATTACTCTTATTGCGATATTCACGCCCTAATATTGCACCTATGAGCATCTCCAATGGAGGTTCAAAATTGAAGGTTCAAATTTTGAACCAAAAAAAATGAACCCACTACCATTGTGGGTAGTGGGTTCATGGTTCAAAACAAAAACATTATGTACTTTTCTGAAATTTTTTGGAGAATAGTGTACGGAAATGCTTATCTTTTCTTTTCTTTTTAAATATTTTTTTAACCTCATTTCTTTTGTGAAATTTGTTCACAATTTTTACTTATTACGTTATATATCATATTTATTGTTTTAAATTTTTTTAATATTATTTTTTGATAATAAAATTTACTAAATTATTAAAAATTGATATGTGATTAAGTAAATTATATAAATTAAAATTATTATCATAAAAATTTATTTAGTTATATAATTTAAAATTATTACTATAAACAATTCAATGTGATTTTTTCAAGTTGAAAATTGAAGTTTGTAGTATGTTTTATTAAATGGGCATGCTACTACCATTAGTAGCATGCCCTTTTCGTTTAAGTAGTTTTTAACACAAATTTTAAAATTTTAAAATATAACATAATACTCTATATCAAATTTAAAATATTTTAATTAACATTTAGTTTAAAGATTATTTTTTATTATAAAAATTACAATTTTTTAACTTGTAATTTAAAGTTTGTAGTGTGTTTTGTTATGTGTATGCTACTACACTTAGTAACATGCCCTTTTCATTTGAGTAGTTTTTTTAACAAATTTTTTGAATTTTTAAAATATAATATAATACTCTATATCAAATTTAAAATGTTTTAATTAACATTTAGTTAAATATGTATGTGCAAAATTTATAAATAAAAATAGTAAATAAAATGAAAAAATTAATATGTGATTTGATAGCGGGACCCTCAACAGTTGTGTTTTTTTGGGTTTATGATTGTGGATGAAAGATTAAAAAAGTAATGAGTTTTAAACTTTGATGTGGCAGTACAGATGGCGAAAATGAACCCATTTTTTGGGTTTATCATTGGAGATGCCCTAATAGGGCAAGGTATGAAATGAAGGAGGAAACCCAATTTATATACACGAGATCTTTTTTCTCGTCTATTATAAATCGAAAATTTTTCTCAATAAAAAATTAGTTTTATGTGATTCACTTTTAGGTAGTGTTTGAGAGAGCTTCTAGAAAGCGCTTTCCAGCTTTTTCTTCACAAAATTTCAAACTTTTTATGAATAAAAGCTGAGAAGTGTTTTCTAGAAGCTATCTCAAACACTACTTAATTTCCGAAATCTTTGATAATTTAAACATAATTTTTATCAATAACAAATGTTGTTTGAATCGGTAGAAAACATAAAATATTTTCAAATTAATTTTTTATCGGTTCGATTTTAAAAAAGTTACAATTAGGGGTGTTCATATTTCGAATAAAATCGAAAAAATCGAAAATCCAAACCGAAAAAATCAAAGACCGAACCGAACCGAAACCCGTATTTTTTAATTCGGATATAAATATTAAAATCGAAGTTTAATTTGTTCGATTTTGTATTATATATGTCAAAACCGAACCGACCGAAAAAACCGAAATTGTAATAAATTAATTATTTTATTTATATTTCTTTGTTTATATTATATATATTACGATATGATATTTAGTGAATGAATAATCATTTTGAATAATTTTTAGTTGATTGTTGTATAATTAATTCATTGTTGTTGTTGTTTATGTAATTTATAGTTGATTAGTTGATTGTTGTTTATGTAATTTTTAGTTATTGTAGTTTATGTACGTCATTTAAACTTTATTTTTAAATTTTTTACTAAGAAATCATGTAAAAAAACATATAATATTTTAAAATGTATGTATATTATTAATTTTAATTTTGTATCAAAATCAGAATAACCGAATCAAAATTTGTTTTGTTTTCTTAAAAATATTACAAGACTGTGGTTGAATGTTTGCCCTTGCATTGTTTGTTATTTTTTGATTCTTCAATATATGACTATAACTTTAATTTGTATGTTGGGGTATTTAAATTACATGTTGGATGAAATTTATGTTTCTTTTATTGTGTTATGTCTTGTTAATGATCAAATCGACCAAACCGAACCGGATAAACCGATCAATTATAGTACAAAAACAGAACCGAACCGAACCGAACCGAATTAGAACGATTTGACTTCGTATTACATTTGTATAAACCAAAAACCAAAAAATCAAACCAAAATTAAAAAAGAAAATATAGTCAAAATGGTCCTGTAAGTTTGCCTATTTTATGTTTTGTCCTGTAAGTATTTAATTTTGTGTTTTAGTCCTATAAGTTAAGTTATAATTGGATTTTAGTCCTTTCTTCATAGATTGTTGACGTGACATTAGAAAATGCTGACGTGACAGCTAAAAATTCTTAAATGACATTGAGAAATGATGACGTGTCTATTGTGATATCAACAATTAAATGTTATGTTTTCAAAACCTTAAATATTATGTTTTCAAAATCAGACTGTACCAACTGGTTCAACCATTTCGACACGAAACCGGTCACTGATTTGATCTGAAACACTCCCAAAATCGTTTTAACGGTTGAACCGACAGAATTGGTCAAGAACTGAAAAATTGGTTTTTCGAATTTTTTTAGAAAAATTAGTTTTTTTATTTTAAAACCTTAATTTAATATTTTATTATATATATACATGATTATTTGATTTTTTTTCTCGTTAAAAATATTATTTATTAATATTAGAGTTTATAATTTTTTAACATATTTTTTATTTTTTAAAAATTGATTAATATTTATAAATATTAAAGTTTAGTTTTCAAACTACGATAAATATATATTTTTTCTATTTGTATAAATTTGTTAGGTTTTATAATTTAAAATATATTATTAATTATATTATATAAACGATTTTTCGATACGACCGTCCGGTTAAAATAATCCAATCAATTGGACTATTTTTTTAAGTTAGATCAATTTGATATCGGTCCAATTATAAAAATATTTCTTAAATGAAAAAGGACTAAAAACAAAAATATAACTAAATTTACAGGACCAAAACTTAAAATTTAATACTTACAAGACCAAATCACAAAACAAGTAAATTTACATGACTATTTTGGCTATCATCCCATAAAAAAAATTAAAACGGAACCTAAAGATGACCCCCTGGTTACAATTTGTCGGTTCGTTTGGACGGAAAATAAAATAAAACTTAGAGCATATAATATAAATGCCCAATTTCAAAAACCCTGGAGACATTGCAATTGTTCCTCGGCCATCGCCGCCTCCTCCCGCCGGCTGTTGATCGCTTTGCTAGAATCTTCTTCGGTTTTTCCCTCTCTTCACTCTCTTGCTCGGTAAAGTTGAAATACCGATTTTTTTTCTGGGTTTCTTTTAGTTTTTGTGCCATATTATAAAATTTAATTCAAACCCAGCTCTCAAATCATATAATTGGGATTCAGATTAACATAGGAAATCGAAGAGTGGAGTTTTTCGTCCTTGAGGTAGACTGAAGAACCATATTATCTACTTGTATTTTTTGGGATGTAAGACAGGAGACTGTAGGTAGGAAGTCAAGTATTCGGATGTTTCAATATTATTTTAAAATGGTTTTACCTTTTGTTTGCCGGTATTTCGTTTAAATTAGGTTTTCGTAAGTTTTGACCATAGACCTGGATTCCATGTTTTGAAAACAATGTTGATTTGATATTTTCAGCTTAAATTATGTAATTTGATTCAAGTTCAGACTTGTTATTTTACCGGTTTCAAATAATAATTGTGAAGTTGAATTTTATATATGATCATTAGAATGTTTAAATTATAGTTTTGCCGTCCTTCGATTTCATGTTTTTAGGTAAAATTCCATCGTTGAGCTTTGAAAATTTTGAATTGCTGGAATAATTTAAATCGTACCATGGGGAAGACCAGCTCCAGGTAAAATTGTTGCAATGCCCTTCGTTTGGATTATTTTAACGGTGATTCGGATTTTAGTTTTCACTTCTTTGTTTTTTGTTGATTTTCAGATCAGATCAAATGACTCGTGCAGAACACAAATTCGAGAAGAAAGTGCGGTTCTATGAATGTAAGATATGCCTTTATTTATTTATTTATTTATTTTTATCATTTTATTGAATTTATTATGCATTTGCTTGGCCAATGATGCTGAAGTCAATGTGCTTTATGTTGTCGATTTGCGGCCTTCACCATTGATTGTGTTTCCAGCTTTTTCAATTTTTTCTTACTGGTGTTAGCTTAGGAATTTTTATGAATGGTGCATCTTCGTATATTTTGCGTCAAATTCCAAGTAGTGCATTCATTCTACCTTGCATTTCCCTGCTTGGTTATCTACAACTTTTATGTGGAATAACTTTCCTTGATGGTTAATTCAGCGAATATGGAACCCTGATCATGGTTTTATTGACGTTTGCAGCGGTCAGGAGTTCCGTGGTCCATAGAGCTATTACTAAGGTGCGGTTTTTCACCTGCTTTTTCGATGAATAAAATGAATATTCTGAAATTGATGCCATTGGTATGTTTGCAGTATTATCGGCTCCAAATTGAGGTTGCAGTGTCTGGATAATGAAAATCCATTTTACTTTTAGTCATGGTATTTCTAAATTCAGTTCTAGAGCTTTGGTGGGTTTTGTTAGTGGTATATCTACGAATTCTCTAGCTTTTTTGGTGAATAGTGCAATAAAACCATTTTTTTTCTGGACCCTCTGAATTTGTGCATGTACGAGTAAGAAACTTTGTTTGGTTGTGCCAATTTTCTGCAATAAACCTTATAAATTGTGGTGGTTATGATCTGAATTTATCAGGAATCAATAAGTTAAAGTGTAGCCAATCACTAATAGTTGCAAGTAAGGCTTGTATCTGGTTGAGATATGAATGTCCAATTGGCCGTTTTAGTAGAGTAATATTTTGGACATATTAGCTGATGTAAATTTTTCACCACAGGAAAAACAACAGAAGAAACGGAGTCGACAAAAGAAGATGAAAGCGTATGATATGTCATCCCTCTCAGAGTACCTTCCTGAGTTGAAGGCTCCCAGGGAGTCTAGGCCAACTGAATTCAAACTTAGCAGTAAAACGAGAAATAGCCTTGTGTAAGTGTTGAAGATGCTGCCATGACCTCATTATATTCACCATGTTTTGACTTTTATTATGGTTATATTTCTCAGGCTGAAAGAGAGTAATCAGTTGAAGACAGTTATTAATCATCCATATTTCCAATCCGATCCCTTGGGTTCCATTTTACAACATTTGCAGAATACACAGCCTGCCATGGATGAGAAGCCTAAGAGAAGGAAAAGTAAAACTGGGAAAAAGAAAGCAAAAGTGAGCAAGTTGAAAGCCTCTCAATCAATGGAGATTTGAGTTTTGCACTTGTTTATGCCATTTTTGTCACAGTTTCTAATATATCAGCACTATCTCTTCATCAAGTACTTTTGTTCTTGATTATTTTAGTAATGCCATACCTTAAGTTGGTTTCTACGATCATATCGACCCATATTATTTTGATGTTTCGTGCCTTTTCATGTTTCCTTACTCTAGCACCGTTGAGGTTCTCCTTTTTAAGCATTTGCAAATACTGTTTAAATTAAAAGAGAGTATTTTTTTTTAAAGTGAATTTGAAATTAAGTATAAAAATATAATTGGTTACCATATAAGATTCAAACTCTTCAAATTAATTAGATTCAAATCGAAATGGATATAAAGGGTTTGAGCCGTGAATTTGAAATCAACTTTTTCGATCAAAAACTAACTCAAAAGATGATACTCGAGAAATGATCAAGGGATACAAATTACAATCCTACAAGAAAACTTGGATATAAATATAATGGCAGCATCCACTCAAAGAAATCCACCTGTCCCATCGCACACCGGATTATTAACTCACTCAAAGCTATTCGAGAACATGAGCAAACTTAATCAAAATTGGCACTCCATGCAACTAATACATGATATTTGAATGGTTATCCATCTATAACTTAAGGTAAACAAATTCCTCAATAGCTGGGATATCCCCAATCTTTTTCAACGACTCCTTGCTTGGCTCCTCGTCAACTCCGATAGCCATTACAGCTTGCTTCCTCGGACCGATTCTTCCAACGCTCATAAAACTCACGTTCACGTTCTCCTCGCCCAGAATGCTACCTACTTTTCCTATCATCCCAGGCTGATCAACTTGCCTGCAGAGAATGATGCTTCCTTCTAAACTAACGTCCACTTCAAAAGATCCCACCTTGGTTAAGTGTGGAATTCCATCTTTAACTCGACCTTCTACTTTGATCTCACCGGAGTCGGTCATCGAACTGGCGAATTTTGACTCCACATCAGCTATCTGAACTTGGACTGACTCGAGTGGGCTCTCAGGGGAGCAATCAAGGATAACTCGTTCTTCAGTTATACGAAGCCCTCGCTGTTTGGCAGTGAAATCAGCATTCACTAAATTCACGAAAAGGCTTGAGATAGGCTCGATTAGACCTTTGATGATCATGGCACGAAGCACCCTTGTGTCAAGATCATCTGGAGCTCGGGCAGATGCATAAGTCACTTTCACCGATTTCACTCCACTCCCACCGGACACTAATTGGACAGCAAGCCTACTGAGTTTTTCGGAAAGGGTAACATAAGGCTTCAGCTCAGTGAGAACCTGTGAAAAGAAAATGATACCAAAAATATTCAATGAATTCCCTGTTACTCATGTCTGGATAAATTTACAAGATAATGATCCTCTGCATGCCCCAAAACCACATGTGACAACACAGTGCCTTGTAAAGAACTTGGATCAGACGGCAATACGTGCATTATTTATGTCATTCATTCACACGTCAAAAACCAAAATGAGAAATAAAAATATTGTGCATGAGAACGAGTGACGTACCTGAGCAGGAACCATAGGTGCATTGACAGCAGTGGCAGAAAGTTCCCCCTTCAATGCACCGACGACAGCTTCAGCAATTTCAATAGCCACCCCTTCCTGGAAAAGGGATTCAAACAGAATGGTGCTGGAATTAAAACAATGAACAGACTCACATAAAAAAGAGAGATATCATTTGGCAAACCTGAGCTTCCATTGTACTGGCACCGAGATGAGGCGTTGCAGTAACTTTCTCATGTTGCACCAACTTGCTGTCCTTTGCTGGAGGTTCTACGATGAAGACATCAAGGGCCGCCTGATAATAACACACAGAATTATTAAATGCAAATAAAACTGTTGTTCGCTTCATTGTAGTTCCAAATGAAGTGGCATTTCATTAATCTATTTTCTTTCTTCAAATTAGCAAAAACCTGGGCCACAATGCCGGCATCAAGTGCTTTCACCAATGCTTCTTCATCTATTACTCCCCCACGAGCAACATTAATGATTCTGACACCCTTTTTCACCTTCGCAAATGTTTCATCGTTCATGATTTTTGACGTAGCGGCAGTCAGGGGCATGTGGAGTGAAATGAAGTCTGCAGATGCAATAGCTTCATCAAAGGTAACAAGCTCTACGCCTATTGCACGGGCACGGTCAGCAGGTGCATAAGGATCGTGTGCAATGACATGCATACCAAGCCCCTTGGCACGCCTAGCAACTTCAGATCCAACCTTCCCAAAACCCATCACTGCAAGCGTCTTGCCAACAAGAGATACACCAACATATTTGGTCCTCTCCCACTTACCTGCATTGGTCACAGTACATTAATTTGAGAATTCAGATGTCAGCGTAACAAACAAGAGTCCACAAGCTTCAGCATAATGTTGCATGAAGAATTTCATATTGAAGGACAAATTATTAGAGGTCAAAATTGGTAAGACATGTTTAGTTGGGTTTCGACTGTTTTTGCGGCCAGAGATACATGGGCTTATGGGAAGTCAGATGCACAAGCAAACACCACAGTTATGCCATTGGTGGATATGGAAATTATTCATTACCTTCAAAAGGCTATCAGGACAAGCACAAATAAGTAAAATGAACTCATAGCCACTGGTGGATATGTAAAATATTCATTAATAAATTGAATCTTTTAAAGATTGATACTGTTGTGAACTCAATCAACCTAGAACATTGCTGGCAAATGGAAGCGTGTGTAATTAGATATAATAGTCGTCTGTATTGGGATTCTGGTTGAATATATTAGGAGTCAATTGTTAGCATATGAAAGTGCAAAATGTCAGAACTGATAGCAATGTTTACAGTGAAAAAATTTACCAAACAATATATAATATCATAATGTGCAAGTATGGATAGGGAATAAAGCAACTAAAGAATGGGACTTTTGGAGAAATGTATTTCCTCCCAACTTTGTGTTCTCCCATTCTTCCCTCCCCTAACTTTTACCCCAAAAGTTTGAGCCCTGACTAGTGTATGTAAATCAATTGATAGAAATCAACTTCCAATTATTGGTGTTGCCAACTTGCCATTGAGAGATCTATCATCGGAAACATAAAATTTTGAGGCATGTCATCGGGACAGTTCTGCAATGTTTAAAAAATTTCAAAGCAAAATTGAATACTTTCCTTGTTCAGAAAGTTTGTATCCAAAAAATTCAGCGTATCATTGTGCAATTTTCATTGAGACCGTACCATTACTTGGCTCAATTGGATTCATTTTACAGAATATCTCCTTGGGGTTGGCACACACCAAGAGAAAATTCAAGCACCATGTCATGATCACAAATTTATGAATGACTTGTATGGTCCATGGTCCCTGATATCACTTTGGAAATCCATCCTTAGTGATTTCTGATGTTAGAAAAGGCTAGTGAGGATGATAGATATGTCTCCATTTGATGGCAAACATCTGTAGTCTTGGATCTTAAAGGTTCTTAGATTTGTACTGATTACAATCCATGTGAGTAACAAAGCATGACAATCGCATCCCTGCGCATAATGTCCCAATAATCGAGTGGATGATCTAATAAAATGGTCTGCACCTATTTAGTAGATCATCCAGTTGTTTCTGATGCAATTGTAACATGTACCAATTGTCAGAAAAATTGTACCAGGTAAAAATTGATCAACCTTAAAAATCCAACATATTGATTTCAGTCATCAAACCATCACATATCAATTTCTCATTCACCTTTGAGGATCAATTAAACACAAATATGATGAATCATGCGAGTAATGCGTGTCAAATTTTGGTTTTTGAAATGATTGATTCTCTATATGGACAGCAATGATACGAACTCAATTAATGCCAATTGATTTGTAAGCACTTCAAGTGGCTCAAACCCCAAAATCAAGTTGGGGGAGGGGAGAATATAAATCATGGGGAAAATCAAGTTCTTCCAAAGACCTGTTATTATTTAACATTGTTTCGTAAAGATTGCATCTGTACACATATTTATCATTTTGCAATCAGTTTTTTTCCGTTTATGCATTTTAATCCAACTAAAGATAGGAAATAAGTCATATCATCAATGCTAACCCGATGACAATCATTTCTGAGGTCACTCCTTTCATTACATCTATGGTCAACAAAAGTATCAACGTTAGGCCATAAGTGGAGCCCAAACCCAAAGGTAGTAGGAGAACTTCCCGCGCTCATTACATCAACTGCTTGTAACACTGTACATAACAGACATTATCACAAGAGCTTTACTTTCCACATTTAATTTTTTGCTGTTTTACAAATTTAAAGTTTGCCTAATTTTTAGAGAAAACCAGACCATCTATACTCCATGAAGAAGAAAAGGCTCTTTATTCAAGAAAAGTTTTCAAAGCCGAAACAATCTAATATCTCAAAAATGAATAATCTCAACTTTATAACATGAAAAACAGCAAAGAAGAAATTGCAAAAAATACCCGTTGGAAGAAAGGAAAAAACTGAACATGAATTTAAATAGAATTTTAACCCAGAAAATTGGAACCGATTCCTATGTGACAATTGCGAATATATGTTTAAAAGAAAAATTTTGAGCATAAATCAATATGGAGACTAACCAGCTTTAGTTGAGGCATCAGCTTGAGCAATGTTCCTTGCCATGGCAGTTAGAAGTGCGATCCCATGCTCTGCGGCAGCAACAGTATTAGCGGTCGGCGCATTCACCACAAGACACCCATTCTCAGTAGCGGCGGCCAGATCCACGTTATCTATACCAACACCAGCTCTTCCGACAACCTTCAGCCTCCCGCCGGAGGATTCAAAAACGTCGCGAGTCACTTTGGTCCCACTCCTCACAATCAGCGCATCGCAAAGCGAGATTTTAGTGTTTAGCTCCTCTGGACTGAGGTTATACGAGCAATCCACGTTAGCAAATTCTTTAAGAAGCTTCAAACCCGCCTCGCCGAGTTTCTCGGCCACGAGGATCGTCGGCTTGGCGTCCATGGAAAGGACAACGAGCTGGCGGGGCGCGCGGAGACCGCGGGAGCGTAAAGAGAGATTGGTGACGCCGAAAGTGGCGGAAAGACTGCTTTGGCGAAGACATGGGATGGCGGCGGATGACGGCGAGGGTTTGAGGCTGGTGGAGGAAGCTGAAGCCGCCGCCATTTGAAGATGCGAGATCCGGCGTTATAATTAAACAAGCAACGAGTGTTTATGCTCAAAAAAAAAAAAAAAGGTACCATTTTGGTTATTTATACATTTTATTATTAAAACATTTTTCCTATTTATTCTTATATATATTATATATTTGAGCATTGATATATTACTAGGTATGGGCACCTTAATACTTGAGGTATTTACCCAGGTTTGTAGCCAAAGTAAATCATCTATAAAAGTATGACGACAAATTTAAATTTTAGAACTTAGGACTCGAGTACAAAAATCATACAGAACCCTTAAATATTAAGAGAACAAAACCTAATTATACTTTACATCAGTATTAGCCAAATATGAGTTGTGAAATTCAACAAGATGGAAAAACACTTCGGAAAACAAACCAATTTATATCGGTAATATCAGTTTATTTATCTTTGACATACGCTAATCGTAGCAGATTCTGAAGGCAAAATCATCTGCACGATTTGTTAAAACCTTAAAATGTAGTATGTACATGTTCCATTCCTTAGCAGTCTTCATGGCTCTTGCAGAGATGTTAAACTTTTTCCACTTCTTTGTTTCCATAAAAGTACTGCTGAAGCATGAGAAAATAAAATTTTATGTAACATGTGACAACAAGAAGATGACAGAAATGAAACTAAAACCAGAGAATTAAGTTAGTTGATGTGTAAAAGAAGATCCTACTGAAAGAATATTGTTTTTAAACTATGATAAAAGCAAAATGAAAGGAAGATAATTACATTATTTAGTGCATGAAACAGTATGTATAAATAAAAGAAAACTACGATTATAATCAGTGACAAATGTACTGTATTAAAGTAACTGAAACTGATATGGAAACCTGAACAATGCACAATATAACTTTAATATAATTTGTCTTTGGTGTATTCAGTTCACATTATTTTGATCATAAAAAAAAGCTTAGAGTAATATTGAACTTGTACATATAAAAGTATCTTAGTCTTGTTTGGCATGTTTTGTCGCTTTGTGTCTTAAATCTTCTTCCCAATCAAGGCTCCTTTTAGTTGTTGAACTAAGTTGCTGTTCAACTGGATTTATTGGAAAGTGCTCTTCCACTTTTGTAGTGCTTTCTTGGGATTCGTACATGGCCACATCGGCCTCACCATGTAAGGAAGAGCTTCTTTCTTCTGAACTCCGAGATGCTGATAATGATTCTGAGGGTGGAAGACACGATATGATTGTATTTCGTATAAACGTTGTCCCTCGCATTTCATTTGTTGACGTGCGAATTTGAAAAAGGAATGGCGTATCTTTGAATTTCTGGTTCAGTTTGTCGACATTGAAACATGTTTCCTGTTAAATATATTTTAAAAATATGAGAAGATTGGTAGTTGTTGAAACTGATTTTGATTGAATATATATACCTCTTCGTCTGTTTTGATAATGTTCTCGTTTGATATTTTCTACTTGGAAACGTAACCTGTATAAAATTAATGAATGAATGAATAAATAATACTTGTATAATTTGAATTAAAAATAACATGTCTTAACTTTGTGGTTGGGTTAGGTATCAAGGTTGAGAGGATAGCTTACATTGGTTTTGGGCTTCTGAAGTCGTTGTTGCAGTATAAACAAGTGAAATCATATCCATAGGCAGCACCAGAAGGTTTAGAACACCCTGGGCAAGATAAAAAGTATAAACGGTATCCTGAATTTGTTATTTGCAATGTAGCTTTAATCCAGAATGACTTCACCTGTGCAGTAAACACATTTTATTAATACCAATTTGTTTAGTTTGTTGCTATACAAAGAAAAGATAGGATTAATGCAAAATTACCGTTTCAGTCAAGCTTAGGATCTGACTAATTTTCTGGATACGAGAATTCATGGGTCGATCTATAGTATGCGATGCTTTTTCGTAAAGTTTGTGAGAGACTATAGTTTCCATGTATTCTCTGTTGGCTTTGATCCTGAAAAAGAGATTATAAATAATTTGTTTATGTACAAAAGTGTTTCAATGTATACACTGTAGGACTGCATTATCATCGGAAATGTAACATAATGTGTTCGAATAAATATAATATGATATGCAGCTGAAATTTAATATAATTTGCTACAAATAAACAAAAAGCATTCTATTTATATAAATAAAGTTGGACATAGATTTGATCAGTTGAAGAAACAAGGAAGAACGATTATTAAGAAGTTTAAAAATGAGGGAAATGAATAACGAGGCTATAAATTACCATAATTTTAGTTCTTCAGTTTGTGGAATGGGTGGATCAAATAGAATAGTACTGTTTGGTACAGTTGCAATGGACAGCCCTGTTAGAATATGTTTTTGTTAGTAAAAATGCATGGATTTAATTACAATGTGTTATGGTATATAATAAAAAAATATCACTTAATAAAAATAGGTAAGAAATATCATACCATAGAAAGTATTGACTGAAAGTCTCATTTCTAATATTATAGGCTCGTTATGAACATATTCAGTCAAATATGACGCTTCGCTCTGTGAGAATTCTTCCCACAATTTGAGAATTAAAGGTTTGCGCCTGTATACATAATGAAAACAGCAGCCAAAATAAACACATTTAAAATGAACTCAAAGTTGTGCAATTAAAAAGTAAATTTCTGTACAAAATACTTTACTCTTCATTTACGACTACAAATTCTTGTAAATGTTTTTTAGTTCTCTGAACTAATCGTGGTGGGAAAACATGTACAACAGCACAGAGGAGATCTGAGATTAAAAAAAAAAAGTTCAAGAGTTAAATAATAATTGAATATGTGATACACAAAAGATAGGAAAGAAAAATACAATTTGGAGAACTTAGCTGATTTGTTTGTTCGACGCATCTGCTAATTCTGGACACTGGAGAAATGGTGTCAGTCGGTAGATATGTTCAAGAGAGAGCTTTTCTTGTGGATCTACAATTTTAATATAAGTGCTTCGACTAAGGATTATTTGGTGTTTAGCATCTGCTATAATTGGCATGTTACTGGTTATCGTTTTAATTTTCCCATTTCCAACATAGTAGGTTTTGTACAATTCAAGTAATGTATTCAGCTGATCAACATCTTGTTCGTAAACAATACATTGCATGGCTGCATTCTGGTAAGTTAAATTAATAATGTCAAAAACGATGTGGTAATGATAATTTAATTGACTCAATTCAAAGTATTTTACCTCTTTGTCAACAAAAACCAATTTCAGTTGTCTTCCCCATTTGGTAAGTCGAATAGGGGTTTTTTCAGAAACGAGAACCTTCACAAACCAGTTTTGCATTTCTTGTTTTAGGTTTAGAAGTGTTGTGCATTTGTCTTCAATTGACCTTCATGAGAAGAAAAGAAGAGGAAAAATGGAAATATGGGAGGAGATTAATAGTCTATTTTGAATTAAAAAACATTATTAGGTAAAGTAAGTAAACAGGAATCCAGAAAACAAGTAAAACCATAAACTAATATATTTCAAGACATTATTTTGATCAAAACACAAGCTTCCATCTTTTATAGCAGCAAGTAAAGAACTTAAAACTACAACAGAATTAAAACAGAATCACGAAGTTGAATGTAATCTTAAAGCAAAAGCGATACCCTCAACATATTCACCGAACAAAATTACGATGAACATTTAAACTTCAAGTTAAAAATGCATACAATTAAGTAGCTCATCAAATGACCGTCCTTAATGAAAAAGAACGCTGCATAGTAGCAAAGCCAAATAATATGTTTTCTGCCGCCGTTATTTTTTTCTTAAGCAAGCCAAAACTTAGATCTACAAACACAAGAAGAAGATCTACGCACTGCATATGAAAACAAGAAAGAAAAGTTCTAAAAAGAAGTCGAGTAGCCCAAACGAAACTGATTTAACTGAATAAAATTAATATTTCTTACTTCTTATGCATTTGTTTTAGTTTCTTACTTTATCACTTCGCTGAGGTTTCTTTTGAATTTGCTTCTTTTGATACAACCAAACCTCAGTTTGAATTTATTTTGAGTCTCCAAAGTTTTTTTGAATTTACTGCTTTTAGTATAGTTAGTCTAAAACGATTAACATAATATGTTTTTTTTATTTAAATAAAGACTTACCTATGTTACTGAGTATTCACAGCATTCAGAATCTCATGGTATACGATATTTTTTGTGTAATTAGTGCTTTTTATTAATGGTGTTGACGGTCTAATGAGGACTTTTAGTTGTGCAATAGTTTTCGCTCTTGATAGTGCAACATAAAGTTGACCATGTGAGAACACGGGTTCTTTGAGATAGACACCAACGAAATCTAGGGTCTGGCCTTGTGCTTTATTGATTGTCATTGCATAGCATAATCTTACTGGAAATTGTTTTTTTTTGAATGGAATAGTTGAAAAATTGTCAAGTGGAGCTTCTAGAGTTATACGAGGAATAAATACAGCTTTGCGGGCATGAACGCCAACTGAAATTTCAGCGTAAATAATATTTGTTGTGAAACCTTTGCAAATAAGTCGTGTACCATTACAAAGACCTTCGTTTGGATTAATATTTCTTAACAATATGATTGGTGCATTCATTTTTAATGTTAATTTGTGAGGAGGAAGACCTTGAGGAGTTAAAGAGTGGAATAATTCTTCCTGATCTGGTATGACACAAGTACTTGAGTTTTCATAAAAACTAAAATACGTTATTTCTTCAACAGGGAATTTGTTAATTAGTACATCATTTATTTCATGTACAAAGTCATTTCTTGTAGTAAGTATGGCACGATTGACAAATAAAGAGAAATCCAGATTGACATCGTTAATATTTGGGAACACTATGTCTATTAATGTATTTAATGTTGTTATATCATCTATAAATGGAAGGTTTGCTTGAGGAGGTATTTGAATTTCATCTTTCTCATTAGTATGTTCGATGCCATCACCGATTTTAAGCAAATAAGAAGAGAATTGAGGATCAAGGGATGCTCGCATATTTTTCTGAAGTTTTAATTTATGAAATTGGTTCCATAAAGGGGACATCACAATCGAAGAATCTATAATTTCGTCTTTTGTTCCTTTTAGAATTACTGGCAATGTTTGTCTAAAATCTCCACCAAATACAATAATTTTCCCACCGAAAATTGTATTTGAAGTCATTATATCCCGTAACATTATGTCAAAATTTTCAATTACATCGCGTTTAGCCATGGTAGCTTCATCCCATATAATTAATTTTGTTGATTTTATTAGGAAAGCTAGACTGCTTTGTTTACTAATGCTACAAGGTTTGGAATTATTTTCGCCAATAGGGATTTTAAATCTTGAATGTGATGTTCGACCTCCTGGGAGTAATGATGCTGCTACTCCTGAAGTGGCTGTAGCAAGTGCTATATCACCAGTTGAACGAATTGTTGCAAGAAGTGCTTTGTATAAAAAAGTTTTTCCAGTACCACCAGGGCCATCAATAAAGAAAGCATTTGGTAGATTATTGTGAACGTGATATAAGATCAAATCGTAGGCTTTTCTTCGTTCTTTATTCAGTTTTTGCACAGAAAGAAGATCTTCAGCAGGTATTATTATATCTTGTTCAGTTTGTGTTTCTTTAGTTATACTGTCATGAGAGTTTATCATGATGTCATCATCGGCAGAAAAAAAATCTCGTAATTTTTTCCCCATTGAATCAAGACAATAAGCAATAATGTTTAAAACCTTGTGTTTAACTTCATATGGAGTAAGAGTTTTGTTATGTTCAAAATCTTGTGACAAAAAATCCTCATATTTCAGCCATAACTGTTTTGGAGTCTTGGGGTTACAATAAACAAGTACAGTGACAAATAGTTGGCATAAAGCAGCGGGCATTAAGTAAAAGGCAGCCTCTGCAATACACATTTCCGCAGTACTATCATCTTTCATTAATCCTAATGATTGCACAGCTTCTCTAAATGTAGTGAAATATTTGCCTTTGACAGTTCGTAGATCTGTAAAAGAAGTTGGTTTTCTGATTTGCATTAGCAATAACTTTAGGAAAAATTTTTCGCCATCTGATGGAGAACAGTTGTAAATTCGACCTATGACTTCTTGTTTTTTATGTGGTTCCCATTCTTTTGAATCATTATGCCAAGTAAAATATTCAGGGAATTTAGAATATAAGCAATTCATTTTTTTAGCATAGTCATTGTACTTGTTCATGTAAAAGAATTGTGTTAACATTGTTTTATGATTTGCAGGGTTATTAGCAACGCTAGCTAATGATTGATTAGGCTGGAATGTAACCATTTGTTCGTTTTCTAGGTGAATTGGTAAACATGTTACAGAAGGATATATTTCATTGAGATTAAATTGGAATATTCGCCAAATTTCTTCAGGAGGAGAAATCCATCTTGCACATTGAAAGTTTTTAATTTCATCAACAGTGACAGCTTGTTCATCTCCAACTAATGTATATAATATTTTATCGTGTCCTTTATAAATATATTTGTAAATGTATTTTACAGCTTGAATAGTAGAACATATTTCATCGTTAATGTGACAATTAAATTTGGCAAGAAGATATTTATTGTAAGGCACAACCCACCGGTTGTCAAGTTTTGAACCCCTAATCGTAATAACATTGTTATTGTTTGTACGTCGATATATTGGGTATGAATTGGTTCCATATTTAGTTATTTCTGAGAACTATTTAGGATAACTAAATTTACAAAATCCTTTTTTCATACAAGGACACATTGGATTAAGTAAACCACAAGGTCCATGCATCATATGTTTGACTACCAATGAGAATAAATGTGGTTGAGTATGTGGATCGGGTAGCTCTGCCGAAACAATTCTATTAAATGCTTCTGGGTGGAAAATTTTTGATGCAGGATTTAAAATTAGCAAGAAATGAGCATGTGGAAAACCTCTTTTTTGGAATTCTATCACATAAGTATAGGCAATAACATGACCAAAAATTTTATTTTTGAGTAATTCAATTTTTATAACTTGGAGTTTCGAACGAAATATTCTTGCAATTAAATCAGGCCTATTTTGTATTTCATCAGAAGGTAAACATAAAGATTTGATTTCTGGCCAGGATGGATTTGCTGTAATTGTTAAAAAGATATCAGGTTTTCCATAACGTTGTACTAAAGTTATAGCATCCATATATCTTTTGCGCATGTCTCTAGGTCCTCCAATAAAGGATGCAGGTAATATAATCCATTTCCCAATGTCAATACCTTTTTCACAACCTTCTTTAATACTTTCGAATAAACTACTGTACATTTCATTTCGCAAACGATTTTGCATATCTTTAGTTCTAAAAAATTCCAATCTTGATGTTTCTATTTTAATGTACATGTCAACTATATATTGTTGAAGAAGTCTACCAATATGTAACAAAAATGATTTATCATGTTCCCTTATTTGTAACTTATAACAATAATACTCACGGCACGATATTGTTCGCCGTTGCTTATTTGTAGTTTGACAACCTTGGTTTTTAGGGTCTATAAAATCAATTGCATGTGTACAATTTCTGATATTATTGATGGTTTCACCATTACATTTTGGTTTGGGTGTAAGTTGTTTTTGTTTTTGATTTAATCTTTCAATATTTGGATGCCAACCAGGTTCACCATTTGGAAATATAAGTGGATATTGCATAGGATCATAACAAGCAAAATAATGTTTAATTAATTGAGGTTCACTATCCTTTGGATATACTTGTATTTGTTGAGTTGTACAATTATTTGGTTCATCAGATTCTAGCCATAATGCAGCAATTTGGGAGACGGTGGGTTTGTTAAAAATGTGTTGATCAGTTGTCGGATTGGCTTGTAAAACAAATTTATACTCGTTCAGATTATGAATTTTATTTAGGCTACGGAAGAATTTTGAATACGGATTTATTGTCAGAATTTGAATTATTATTTCTACAAGAGTTTTTTTAAATTTTGAACTAATAGACATCCGATTTAAGATCTCATGTTCAGTGTCAAAGAAATATAGTTGGAGATTTCTCGGATTCTCATTTTTCGATGGTATTAATTGATCCAAGAAGTGGTATAGTTGCCCTTGAACACGAAATGTATAAATTCCAGCATTTATTGAAGCTAAAGATTTATCACAATGTATGCCCATTGATGTGAAAGCAAACATATTATTGTAACTCCGAATACAATTTTTGAATTCTTTAGCATCTTCGCTGTTTCCAAGATATAAATGAACTAATTCAGAAGGCATTTCTGTACATGAAAGATTTATTTCTCCTGATGAGCAACAGAAACTTGGTGGTTCTAAATAAATACGTTTGGCATTACAAAAATGACAGTTTGCGACATTAGGTAATACATCTGGAGTACTTGCTATATTTTTTAATGGATCGATAGGAACACTTTCAATAGTATTTAAACATGACATTTGTCTTTTCTCTATTCGACATATATTTTTTTCCATCTTACGATCTTCAAAACAAGTATACTTCCTTTTGTGAGAGTTTGTTACGTTACTAACTTGTGAGGCAGCGTTTGTTTGTCTTTTTGACATCATTTATAAAACGGTTAATCTATCTAAGGTGTAAAAGCTAGGTAGAAAATGGAAAACCTAAATACAGACAAGTGTTATGCTATATTAAAAAGTAAATGGCACACATTTACATGAAAAACCTAAACATATAAATTAACTATGTACTAACTTGGACAGAGGTAAATAATAACAGGGGCATACAAACGTACAACAAATGAAAAAAAATTACTTGTCAAAGAGAGTCAAACCTATGTTGTGGGCGAGTTGAAGATCTGAACATTTTTTTAATACCTGTTAGAAAATATAGAATATATGGTCTGGTAAAGCAGTATCAAAGAAATATTAAAAAACTAAATAATGTAAAGATAGAAAAATTATAACATTGAGTCTATTGAATCAATATATTAAAAGGCAACACTAATGTATTTAGAATATATTTATGTTAAGAGTATAAGAGCATAGGTCCTGAATGAACATGGTAGTAAAATATATTAGTTTAAATGATGTCGTTTTGTCAGCTCGACGCTGCTCATATAATAGTAAAACAATAATTCTACCAATTATAATTTCAAAAACATATATTTCTAGAAAATAGGACAATGGAAGTAAAAATTTTTTTGAAAACAAGCTTCACATATTCTGTCTTTTAAAATTCCTCCCACAATGTGTGAGGAAAGAAATTTGAACTAAGATATTGCGTTGTTTAACTCTGATTTAATAATTGTAGTGAGCAAATATGTGATCCGAGGAAAAAAAAGGACATGATTTCATATACAGAAGAATAAGAGTAAGTTTGTAAGTAGTAATAGTAATGCAAAATTAGAAACTATGTACTAACTTGGACAGAGGTAAATAATAACAGGGGGCATACAAACGTACAACAAATGAAAAAAAATTACTTGTCAAAGAGAGTCAAACCTATGTTGTGGGCGAGTTGAAGATCTGAACATTTTTTTAATACCTGTTAGAAAATATAGAATATATGGTCTGGTAAAGCAGTATCGAAGAAATATTAAAAAACTAAATAATGTAAAGATAGAAAAATTATAACATTGAGTCTATTGAATCAATATATTAAAAGGCAACACTAATGTATTTAGAATATATTTATGTTAAGAGTATAAGAGCATAGGTCCTGAATGAACATGGTAGTAAAATATATTAGTTTAAATGATGTCGTTTTGTCAGCTCGACGCTGCTCATATAATAGTAAAACAATAATTCTACCAATTATAATTTCAAAAACATATATTTCTAGAAAATAGGACAATGGAAGTAAAATTTTTTTTGAAAACAAGCTTCACATATTCTGTCTTTTAAAATTCCTCCCACAATGTGTGAGGAAAGAAATTTGAACTAAGATATTGCGTTGTTTAACTCTGATTTAATAATTGTAGTGAGCAAATATGTGATCCGAGGAAAAAAAAGGACATGATTTCATATACAGAAGAATAAGAGTAAGTTTGTAAGTAGTAATAGTAATGCAAAATTAGAAACTATGTACTAACTTGGACAGAGGTAAATAATAACAGGGGGCATACAAACGTACAACAAATGAAAAAAAATTACTTGTCAAAGAGAGTCAAACCTATGTTGTGGGCGAGTTGAAGATCTGAACATTTTTTTAATACCTGTTAGAAAATATAGAATATATGGTCTGGTAAAGCAGTATCGAAGAAATATTAAAAAACTAAATAATGTAAAGATAGAAAAATTATAACATTGAGTCTATTGAATCAATATATTAAAAGGCAACACTAATGTATTTAGAATATATTTATGTTAAGAGTATAAGAGCATAGGTCCTGAATGAACATGGTAGTAAAATATATTAGTTTAAATGATGTCGTTTTGTCAGCTCGACGCTGCTCATATAATAGTAAAACAATAATTCTACCAATTATAATTTCAAAAACATATATTTCTAGAAAATAGGACAATGGAAGTAAAATGTTTTTTGAAAACAAGCTTCACATATTCTGTCTTTTAAAATTCCTCCCACAATGTGTGAGGAAAGAAATTTGAACTAAGATATTGCGTTGTTTAACTCTGATTTAATAATTGTAGTGAGCAAATATGTGATCCGAGGAAAAAAAAGGACATGATTTCATATACAGAAGAATAAGAGTAAGTTTGTAAGTAGTAATAGTAATGCAAAATTAGAAACTACGTTATCATACCAATTTACTCACAAACATATTAGCAAATACATGTTAAAAAAATTTAATACGATGTCTATTCAGTGAAGTTTTATTTTTACCATGCATTAATGAAGTTTGAAACAATTATTAAATACTTAGTTAGTTACAAATTATTACAGATACTAATTGTTATATAAATTTTTATATATATTTGTTGTATATTTATGTTATGATAAACTAAATATCAGTATCAATCTTCACCGATAGCACAAAAATGTTTTTTAATCTATATTGACAGCCGCCATATAATTTTTTTAATTTTTTAAGGATTTTTAAAATTCTATATGAAAGCTAAGCTTTGATTATAAGTTTAATAATGATAAATTAAATAACATTTGAGAACTGTAAATGCTGTCGTTAATTTTAAAAAGTATTGATCAATAAAACTTTTGTAAATCATAGTTGACAGAAGGTTTCGTGGTAAATATTTTTCGAACGTTATTCCCAAAAAGATGACATCAGTTTCATGATTTTCTGATACAGTATTCAGTGGCTGATTTTTTATATTGAAATTGTGTTCTTATTATGCATATTCAAACAAGACTATAACACAAAAACTATATGGATAACTTCAGAAATTGATTATGAATTACAAATGGGGTTTTGTTTTTCCTATAACACAATGTTATTTTATGTAAATTATATATCATAGGATATTGTTTGTCCATTTTTTAGATCATTACAAGTGGCAGGAGATAACATAGAAATACAATGACTCAGATTTTGAATTAATTATTTAATATTTGTAAAGTAACACTTGTCAATAGTTGTTGCTGAGTCATCTATCCACCATTAAATCTTCAAAACATATCACAGCATTTGTCAGAAATATAATAACTCATCAACCAGAGAATTGTTTTTAAGTACAATTTATCTTATATATACTTCCACAATTACTTACTTTAAAAAATAACACATTCGTGAATTTTTTTTCTTTCTTTCTTTCTTAGTAAGCACAAATTTGGTTTACACATCGAAGACAATGAATTACGAAGCTTACTGTACTTGTATTGATTGTACACAATGTCAATACAACTATTTACTCCAGAAAGAAATAGAAGAAATGATCAGAAGATTTTTTTCCAACCAAGTATGGGCCTTTCTGTTACGAAGGGTGCTTAATATGGAAGTTAAGCTTTCGCTTCTGTTAGATTATGCAGACACTATAGAAACAGAAGTCAATGCGAATAATATGCATTGTGCTTAATATGGACAATAAATAAATAACAAAAATAGTTCTTTTGAAGTATAAGAAGTGTTTCGTTGTAAAATATATGTAGAAACTGAGTATTACAATGTACTTTAGAAAAAAATATGTCGCTTAGATTGTACTTGTGTAGTAAACTGTTTTTTATGTATGCTACATCCATCATCTTATTTCATTTTGTTTTGTTACTTGTCAATTATTATCTTAGTTCTAAATATATTACTTGGTTTTACCAGAAGTGGTTTCCTTCATTTGCTTAGCTCAAATTTATATCCATCGTTTTTATTACTATTCCAAGGGTTGCTATAAATAAATATTTAATATGCACTGTTTATTCTTCAAGAATTGCTAATATCTTTAGTATGCACGAATAATATTCGCAAATTGTTTATTTCGTATATAAGAAACATTAAAATCAACAGTTTTTTTCGCCAGAGTGTCGGAATTATGAGTTTATTTTATTTAATTCGATATACATCGACAGTAAAAAAAATCATATTATTTTAATCATTTTAGACATTAACTATACTGAAAGCAGTAGATTCCAAATAACTTTGCAGATTCAAAATAAATTCAAACTGAGGTTTGGTTGTGTCAAAAAAACAGATTCAAAATAAACCTCAGCGAAGTGAGAAATTAAGAAACTAAAATAAATGCATAAAAAGTAAGAAATATTACTTTTTATTAAGTTAAATCAGTTTCTATTACTGTTAGGTTAGATTTAAAAAAAACCATATTTATGTAAAGCACATAGGGAGAAACCGAGGGAGAAAAAGAAAGTATAAGAAAATCTCACATGGGGAGAAACCTAGGAAAAACAAAAAAGCATAACAAAAGCTCATTTGAAATGGTAAAAGGCTGGCTATACCTATTAGATTAGTTTTGCGCAAAACAAACAAGACGGAAATTTACAGTGAGTGTTTTCCAACCCTTGAATACATAACACCCTGAAGGTTGGTCGAAATTGCAGGACATCAACCGTGGACACCTTTTTTTCAAGAGCAATGGAGAAAAAAATCTTAAAACTAAACAACACATGTACGTATAGCATTCAAAACAAAAAAGAAAAAGAAAGACGAGATGAAAACCCGTCTTCAGTTTCGCATGCGGAATGAATAGTAGCAAAGCCAAATAACATGTTTTCTGCTGCCTTTATTTTTTACCATTAAATTAATAAGTATTAATAAAATAATAATTCGATCAAAAAAATAATATAAAATAATAATCATAATTTTTTTGTTGGGTCTGTTCGAGGGAAAAAATACAAAATTTATATAATTTTTAACATTAGCATCGGACACATACACACGATGCGTGTAAACTAATAAAATTATTTATATGTTAAATGAATAATGAAAATAGTACATACATAACCAAATATAATTTTAACCTAGCTAAATATTTTTAATCTTTTAACCTTTCTCTAATACGTCAGAATAAAAAATTAAGAAGAAATAATTATATAAATATAAAGCCGAATCTGATTTTCAGTTGAACTTATCCCAATTCTCGTATAAATGTACTCTCGAGTTAATTACGATATATCCTGAATGCTAGATTTTCAAGAAGTCTATATTAATCCAAAGTATTTAAAAAAAATCACTAAATAGTTTCGATTAGGAAAGTAATTAATATGATTTACCAGAAAACTTAGATCTACAAACACAAGAAGCAGATCAACGCACCGCATATGAAAAAACAAGAAACGCATATGAAAACAAGAAAGAAAAGTCCTAAAAAGAAGCCGAGTAGCACAAACCTGTAGCGAAAGCGCTCGAAGATCTGCAAACCAGCGAGTAGACAAAACACAAAACAGATCTGAAAATATTTTGAAATATATGTAAGCAAAACAAAGAGAAAAAGAAATAATGCGTGTAAACTAATAAATTTATTTATATGTTAAATGAATAATGAAAATAGTACATACATAACCAAATATAATTTTAACCTAGCTAAATATTTTTAATCTTTTAACCTTTCTCTAATACGTCAGAATAAAAAATTAAGAAGAAATAATTATATAAATATAAAGCCGAATCTGATTTTCAGTTGAACTTATCCTAATTCTCGTATAAATGTACTCTCGAGTTAATTACGATATATCCTGAATGCTAGATTTTCAAGAAGTCTATATTAATCCAAAGTATTTAAAAAAAATTCACTAAATAGTTTCGATTAGGAAAGTAATTAATATGATTTACCAGAAAACTTAGATCTACAAACAAGAAGCAGATCAACGCACCGCATATGAAAACAAGAAACGCATATGAAAACAAGAAAGAAAAGTCCTAAAAAGAAGCCGAATAGCACAAACCTGTAGCGAAAGCGCTCGAAGATCTGCAAACCAGCGAGTAGACCAAACACAAAACAAATCTGAAAATATTTTGAAATATATGTAAGCAAAACAAAGAGAAAAAGAAATAAAAACAAAATCGTTACCTTCCCGTAGCGTTTAAACCAAAGAAGGGGAAAAAACACAGAGAAAATCGATACCCTTATGCAATGTCGGAGTGGAAACATAAGCGATTGGGGATAGAAATCGAAAAACCGTAAGAAGTTGGAGAGATAGGAAGAGTAACCGATGCGTAGTAGAGGAAGCAAAATAAATGAACGGGCAAAACCTAAAGGAAATCAAAGCAGGTGGGATGGAGATAACAACCGATAGCCTCAACTAATATACAATCACCACGTATGCTCTCCCTGAGCCAAAATAAAACGCGTGTACTTTGTGTTACCCAATACCGGAAGGAAACAGGCCCAATTTGAGTTATTCACGCTTTAAGTATAGTAATAGATATATACCATACAAGTTTGATTCTAGAATGAGACAAACGAAGTAACCCAAAGTAAAATTCATCTGGCTAAACGAATTATTGGTAAATAAATTATTGATAAAATGCCAAATTAAAGAATTGATATTTACACTTTATTTTGTGTTATCTACATTTTACTTCATGTATAAAATATATGTGTTCAATTTACTCACAAGTGGAGTGCAAATAACAAAATAACAAAAACTGAAATGTAAATATCAACACCCGTCAAATTAATATACAATTATTGAAAATAGTTTAATTTGTACATGATTATGTTATAAAATCAATTTTACCATCTACATAAATTATTTTAAATTCAATTTAAATTCAAATAGATACATATTTTATTTTTCAAAATTATTTTATTAATTATAATTATAAGCATAAATATATATTTATTCAAATGTTATATTATAAAAATATATCGTATTCATTGCACGAAAATATTATAAATACTAATTAATACAAACATATATATATATATAACAACTGATAAATTATATATTCAAAAATATTATAAATATATAATAAAATGATGTTATCTTTCTATGTCATAATATTATCACGGGCAAATTATTTTAAAGTCCCTACCAATACTCCAAAATTTATCTAACTCCCTAACCACAATTTTCTTTTTTTTTTCAACTCCCTACTGGTCCTCATTTTTTAATTAATATTATTTAGTTAGGTTCTATTGACACTTTAACAATATAAAATGATTATGAAAGTACGCAAGCGGAAGACTTAAAACAATCAAATATAAATGCGGTAAATAAATGTGTAAAGTAAATAAAGCGATAAAAGAGATATAATATGTTTATGGAAGTTCGACGATAAATCGGCTACGTCTCCCCTTCTTGGTTAAAGTCGATTAACCAAGGATCCACTAGTACTTCAAACGTCTTGGCCTTATGGCTCCAAGGATAGCCGTACAACAACAACACAATCACCGCGCCGATAGCTTTAAAACTCGATACACTTGGCCTTAAAGGCTCCAAGGATAGCCTCAAAAATTGTACAACAAACTCGGCTTCACACTCGAGTGTTTTCAACAATTGCACAAACAACTCACAAATGATTTTTTACAAACAACTCTCGATTTTTGAATATATCGCACAAATCTTGATTGAACACTTTGATGGAGAGAAGATTGCTTGTAAGGAAGAGAAGAATGATTTGGGATGCATCAAATGTCTTGGAATGACATCTATTTATAGTTGCAACCTCGGATAAGTTTGGATGGTCCGAACTCCACTTCGGATCGTCCAAACGGCTACATTAATTCCATTCCAGAAAATTTATTCCGACAAAATCTATCAATCGCCGTAAAAGAGTTCGGATCATCCGAACATAACTTCGGATCGTCCGAGGTAGTCCTTCGTGCCCTCCGAAGGTGGCTCCGAACAATTTTTAATTCCAGGAAATTCTTTGGAGCGTCCGAGGTAGTCCTTCGTGGCCTCCGAGATAGACATCCGATCTTTATTTAATTTCGGGAAATACTTCGGATGGTCCGAACGGGGCTTCGGACCGTCCGAACGCAGCAAAATTCGAATACTGCAATTTTCTTCAATAATTGGCTTGTCGGTTCTTGCTTCCAATAATTTTATTAGACAAGAAATTTTATTATCTGCATATTTCTTATTTAAAACTATTAGTAACAATTAACCGAGTTTTGAACTCATCAAAATACAATATTTTGAGACTTGTTAATGCATTAAAAACATTAATCTCATAACATGAGATTTGTATACGTTTAAGGCGTAACCCGCGTTATTCCTATAGAACCAGTCTTGACCATGCCATACTATCGGTTACGCAAGGTTTTCAGCCGATATACTTTGGATTAGGGGTCCAACATGCTTCCGTAAGATTAATTAAATTTAAATACCTCTTTGACCATAATTTTATCGGGTCATACCTACCAAATTTTACTAAGTTCTTCTCACACTCCAACCACGCAGTTGCAACAGATGGTTTCTGCACAAGCTCCTTCAACGACACCCTGCACAACCTTAATTTATTTTCTACCTTAATGCGTATGGTATATAAATTTAATTATAAAATATGAGCATGGAAGAACAAGAGACTTGGGAAATTTATTCAGACATAATATTATTACATAAATCAACTCCTTGGAAGAAGAGAAGACAACTTGTTTAGCTACTCATAGTAGCCTTGTTCTTGAAATACATAAAAGAAAACTTATTACAATAGAGAGAGAAATATTACAACAATTTATTTGTAAGAAAACTGAAGGAAATGATCAATGTCTTCAGCTTCCTCAAATGCCTCTATTTATAGCTGTAGTTCCACCCGTTTCACTGAGAAACTTCAGGGAATCTTTACAGTTGTCTTGTATTTTTTATGTCATTATTGATGATATCTTTTACTAGTGGAGGAGTCACATGACTTGTAGTTTTTATGTCATTATTGATGACATCTTTTACTAGTGGAGAAGTCACATGTCTGCCTCTTCCTTTTGGCTTTTTTTCTCCTCACATGCCTTCTTTATTTTTGTTGGGGCATCTTTTGTTTTTGAATTAGGCCCTTGTGAAAACGCGTCTTTAGTGGTCCCTGTACACCTTTGCTTGTCTCAGAAAAATCCTTCCGATCGGTTCGGGGTCTAAAGGTTTTTTCAAATTCTAGATTCTTCTGATTTGGAGATTCTGGGCAGATATTTTCTAACCATCATCCGATATGAGCCATATTACAAAATTTTCTGTGAGTTTGTTTACTTCCCGGCAGCTTGTTGTTCCACGAAGGTTCCTCTTTCTTTCGAAAAGTTCTTCCGCAAAAGTTGTAGTTTTTCCTGTCATTGTGTTTAACATGAACGATCCATTCACAGAATTCTGATAAAATTTGAACGGAAACTTTACTTTGTCCATCTCAATAAGACAAACCCAAATACCCCATGCCCTTCTGGTTGAGATTTTATTTTCTCCGAAAGTGGACACCAAGGGTATTTCTTCAGTTTTAGGATCCTTGATAAATTTATGACTATTTATATCAGGTCTCCTCAGCTTGATGAAATAAAAGGGTTCGTGTGATTCTTTCTCTGTTGGTTCTGGAGCTGCACTGAAAAAATATAACTCAAGCACACATCCTCTTGAAAAATTATCATTATTTTCCTATGTTTCTTGGACTGCTTCCTGGATCCATTTCGGTAACTGTGATATCTCCGAAAAGTCTGGTGACGTTGTATAAACTGAGGAAAAGGCCCAAAATTCATACCAGAGCTTTACATCCTTGGGATTGACATTATTTTTTAGCCATACCCTTGGATATATTCTTGCAACATCAGCTCTGCAAGTGTTTAGGTTGATTTCACTCCTTGTATTCAATTTTTCCCACCTTTTTTGGTAAACCTGGAAATGAAAAAAAATAGCTGGATTAGTATCAGTGTGAGGCCTCGATTCTAATCATCTAATCTTAGGGTAATGATTAACACAATTAAACAAAAGGAAAAAATATAACTTTTTTTAAAGGGGGTGCTCGCTCGATCGGTAAGATCTTACCGATCGAGCGGCCAAAAATAATCCAAGTTTCTGCCCAAAATTTTAGGACCCCCACTCGATCGGTAAGATTCAACCGATCGAGCGAGGTGCTCTGTACCAGAAAAATTCTGGTGTCTCTACTCCAAAACCAACTCAACTCAAACCATGCAATGATAACATAAAAACCCATTCAACAAGATACAAAGTATTAGGTCTAGAGTTATACAATCCTCATAATATAACATGCATAAAAATTCCATCTAGTTCGGACTTATTCAATACAAAAAAGAGTTCGAATACATAAACGACTCCTAACATCCTAGCCTCACTCTATCCTCTCAACCATCTAGCCATGCTGCCTCTGACTCGGTCCTGCCTCACCTGCTGCCAAGTACACATACAAACAAAGAAAATAGCCGGATAAACCGGTGAGAATAATATTCCCAGTAAAATAGACTAGCATACAATATCACGTAATATATCAAACATGATATATAATCAAGTTCCACATAAACTTCAAGTATTTCATTTACTGCGGAATAAAATGATATGCGTGACTTTAAAACTTCTGGATTGACAGAGTTAGATAATCAAAAGGAATTCTTCTTTCTTTCTTTCTTCGGTTTGGGATCCCGAGGTTAAAATATCCCACAATCACACCGAACTTTCCTTTCGAGGTGGACGAGGTATATTTTAATCCTCTAGACTCTAGGGCATTATAGTGAGTTAATCGACACTTGTAGTAAATCGCCTACCAAGGCCACTCAACTATAATCTCCAGATCGTCTAATTCAAAATGAATAATCAATCGGTTCAATATGAATGCATATGAAATCTAGTGCACTCAAATAGTAATTCCATCATAAGCTCAAATATATAAACATGCAATATGTGATTTCCTCTAGGACACTCGAATCAATCCGGATTCAAATTAATCGTCCTATTTTATTCCAAAGTCGTCTTATACCTTCTCGTCGTTTCACAATCTTCAATCTGTAAAACAACAATTCTCAATTCAAACTCAATCAAACTTCTTCGATTGATAAATAAGAAAGTTGATACTATACCGTCTCAATCTTCCAAACTGATCGAAGATGCAATCTCGCAACTCCAAGGACTTCGAATCAATCTAACAGAAGAAGTCATAAGATCAATATCGATAGCAAAACCTCATCAAACTCGGTATAATCAAATCAATAGAAACGATATCCCTAAACTCAAACTGACGGCGTAACGGCTATAAACTGATCAAACCGAAATCGCAGACAGCAAAATATCAATTCCAAATACTCAAACCAATCATCTAACATCATTTCCAAGTCAAACCCAACACATCTCAAAAATCTAAGTTTCGAAAATCATAAGAAAAATCATAATAAATCTGATCGTCGAAATTTCTCCGAACCGTCTTAGATATACTAACACAGCCACCTCAAGAACATCCTCTTTGAATTTAAATCAATTCTAACAACATCCAAAATTTCAAACCTCTTAGAAATAAGAGAAACTTACTTCCAAACAGAGCACTCGATGCTGTGATCGCAGATATCTACTCGAGATTGAATTCCAACGGACGGATCGAGCTAAAAATGAAATCACAAAAGCTTGGGGAAGCTTTTGTCGCTTCAATGGAAGAGGGGACGGTTGGAGGCGATGAAGGGATGAAGTGAAGACTTAGTCAAAGTCTCAACCTTATAACAAAATCCATCTTTGCATTTTAGTCCCTGAAATTTCCAAAAATTGCAAAATGGACCTGATCAATAAAAAGTCAGCTTTCGAATTCTGAAATCACTGATTATCTCAAATAAAGTCAATTAAGATAATTTGGGGTGTTACAATTCTCCTCCTCTAAGAATAGATTTCGTCCTCGAAATCAAAGATATCAACTCATAAGAAAGAATAAAGAATTCAAGAACAGAATTAAGGACTCACGTCAAATAAACAAATCCGGAAATCTCTGCCTTATATCAGATTATGTCTCCCAAGTCGCTTCTTCGACTCCGTGACGACTCCACTGAACTTTCACCAAAGGAATCGATTTGGTTCTGAGCTGTTTCTCCTTCCTGTCAAGGATCTGAATCGGTCTCTCAAAATAACTCAGAGTTTCATCGAGTTCAGCTTCGTCAGGTTGAAGAACATGAGAAAGATCTGGATGATATTTCCTCAACATCGAGACGTGAAATACGTCGTGAATACCAGATAAAGAAGGAGGAAGCGCTAATCTGTAGGCTAGATCGCCTATCTTCTGTAAAATCTCATACGGACCGATGAATCTCGGTGACAACTTCCCTCTCTTCCCAAATCTAACAGTACCTCTAAACGGAGAAATCTTCAAGAATACTCGGTTTCCTTGATCGAAAGATAGAGGTCTGCGACGGATATTCGCATACTTCGCTTGTCGGTCCTGAGCAGTCTTCATTCTCAAACGAATAATCTTCACCTGCTCAGCCATATCACGAATCATATCTAGTCCCAAGTCAGGGGACTCAGACATCTCATCCCAGTATAGAGGAGATCTGCACTTATTTCCGTACAACGCTTCAAATAGTACCATTCCTATACTCGTCTGGAAGCTGTTGTTGTACGAAAACTCCACAAGAGGCAACGAATCCTGCCAACTGGTGCCAAAATCAAGCACTACCGCTCGTAGCATATCCTCCAGAGTCTGAATCGTCCGCTCTGATTGACCGTCATTCTGAGGATGGTATGCGGTACTCAAGTGCAAACGAGTACCAAGAGCCTCCTGTAGACTATGCCAGAAATGAGAAGTAAACCGAGGATCTCTGTCTGAAACAATCGATCTGGGCACACCGTGCAATCTGACAATCTCTCTGACATACAACTCGGCCATCTGATCATGACGATATGTCATCCGATACGGAATAAAACTAGCAGACTTCGTCAAACGGTCAATCACTACCCAAATGGCATCGCATCCTAGAACAAAACGGGGTAGTTTTGTGACAAAATCCATCGAGATATGATCCCACTTCCATTCCGGAACATATAAACTATGCAGAAGACCACCCGGCCTCTTTATCTCGGCCTTCACCTGCTGGCAGTTCACACAACGGGATACAAACCTCGCAACATCACTCTTCATCTTCTTTCACCAAAACTGACTCTTCAAGTCGTTATACATCTTTCGGCCTCCTGGATGAACACTGAACCGACTGCAATGTGCCTCCCGCAGAATACGTTGTCTCATCTCAGAAATATCAGGGACAACAATACGGTTATTCACAAATAAAACATCATTTCTGACCTGAAACTCAGACTGGTGTCCAGATTTCACCTTCTCTATCGAATGCTGAATACTCTCATTGGATTTCTGTGCTCCTCTGATTGACACAAACAACTCTGGCTCGGCCTGGATAGCACAAAATCTGATAGGATTCCTATCTGATTCAAACTCCAATCCAAAATTGCAATAGTCATCAATCAAACGAGACACACCGATGGTCAAAAGAGATAAGGAACAAAGCTTGCGACTCAAAGCATCGGCAGCTGCATTGGACTTTCCTGGGTAATACTTAATCTCGCAGTCGAAGTCCTTCAATAAATATAGCCATCTCATCTGTCTCATATTCAACTCAGACCGTGAAAATAAGTACTTAAGACTCTTATGATCATAAAAGATCTCAAAAGACTCACCGTAAAGATAGTGATGCCAGATCTTCAAGGCAAAAACAATAGCAACGAGTTCAAGATCATGAACTGGATAGCGAGTCTCGTGTGGTTTCAACTGCCTCGATGCATACGCTATCACGTGCTTCCTCTGCATAAGAATACATCCAAGACCAGAATGGGAAACATCTCAATACACCGTAAAACCTCCCGAACCTGATGGAATAGAAAGTATCGGAGCGCTAGTCAATCTCTTCTTCAACTCAATGAAACTGGTCTCACACTCTTCAGTCCAAACAAAAGGCGCATTTTTCTGAGTCAGCTGGGTAATTGGCTTCGCAATAGAAGAGAAACCCTGAATAAATCTGCGATAGTAACCCGCTAAACCCATAAAACTTCAAATTTCAGGCACAGAAGTCGGCCTACGCCAGTTCATAACTGCCTCGATCTTGCTGGGATCAACAAAAATCCCCTCTCCAGAGATAATGTGACCAAGAAAAATGACTCGGTCTAACCAAAACTCGCACTTCGATAGTTTGGCAAACAACTGTTCAGTTCTCAAAATCTGCAAAACAATCCTCAGATGCTCTGCATGATCAGCACGGCTCTTCGAATAGATCAGGATATCGTCAATGAAAATAATAACAAACTCATCTAGAAAGAGCTGAAATATTTGGTTCATCAAACCCATAAAGACTGCTGGGACGTTAGTCAAACCGAACGGCATGACGAGAAATTCAAAATGGCCATACCTCATCCTAAACGCAGTCTTAGGGATATCTTCTTCTCGCACTCTCAGCTGATGATACCCAGACCTCAAATCTATCTTCGAATAAATACACGAACCCTGCAGTTGATCAAAAAGATCATCTATACGAGGTAAAAGATACCTATTCTTAACTGTCGCCTGGTTTAGTTGGCGGTAGTCAATGCAGAGACGCATAGAGCCATCTTTCTTTCTAACAAACAGAACAGGAGCACCCCAAGGTGATACACTAGGTCGAATGTATCCCTTGGCAATCAATTCCTCCAACTGCTCCTTCAATTCCTTCAATTCAATCAGAGCCATTCTATACGGTGCTTTAGAAATCGGCTGAGTACCTGACGTCAGTTCGATGCCAAATTCAATCTCACGAATAGGCAGTAATCCCAGAATCTCATCCGAGGACACATCAGGAAATTCTCTAACCACTGGTATGTCAGTCAACTCCGGGATAGACTTCAAAACATCCACTGCTCCTCTCTGCAACAGTCTAGTCATAGATAAAATAGAAATCAAAGGAATTCTAGATCGAAAACCCTTACCTAAGAATCTCCACTCATCTGTCATTTCTGGTCTGAAACGGACTACCTTTTGAAAATAATCCACTGTAGCCCTGTACTCAGTCAAAACATCTATACCAACTATGAAGTCAAAGTCAGACAAACCAAGTATAACACAGTCGAACTCTAACAAATTCCCTTCACTACTCAATTCACAATTCCTAACAAAATTCCTCGAAACAATTCCTCCACCCAAAGGTGAAGTAACAGAAACCACAGCAGGTAATGACTCAAAAGGTAAGGCATGCTTCAATACAAATTTCTCAGATATGAAAGAGTGAGACGCACCCGTATCTATCAAAATATAAGCAGGATAACCAAAGATTGTACAGTTACCTGCAATCACATCATCAGGTGCTGCCTGAGCCTGATCCTCATTCAGAGCAAAAACTCTCGCATGCTGTCGAGGAGGTTGGTTCAAGTTCTGGTTACCTCCTTGATGGTTCTGTTGTTGGGGCTGGAAAGAGTGAATTGCATTCGCTTGCCTCTGAGGTGGTGCGGATTGTCTAGAAGTATTTCCACTCTGAGCTTGCTCCGAGCCTCTCTAGGGACAAAGTCTAGCATAATGTCCCGTCTGCTGACAGATGTAGCAATTCCCAAAAATCCCTCTACACTGGTCATTGGAGTGACAACCTCCACACTTGCTACAAGAAGCTCCAGAGGAACCTGAACCCTGTCCAGAACTGAACTGATTCCAGCCACCCGAGCTCGAAGAACTGCTTCCTGATTTCTTAAATTGTTTTCCCTTCGGTCGGTAGTAATCCTTTCTGTTGCCTCCACTGCTACCACCTTCGGATCTCTGAGGTTGATTCTGAAATTGAGATGGCTGGTTCTGAAACTGTCTCTGTTGCTGTTGAGATGCAACCTGATTCCCTCTCTGCCTCATCAGCCCTGCCTCAGCACCCTTGGCATGATCCATTGCATCAGCAAAGTTATTGGGTCTTCCAGTATTCACAAGAGTGAAGATATCAGGATTCAAGCCATTGATGAATTGATCGGCTTTAGCTTCTTAGTTGTCAGCAATGTGAGGTGCGAAACTAAACAAGCTGTCAAACTTGGCAACATAGTCCTCGATATTCAGATTACCTTGCTTTAGATTTGCAAACTCGGCACCTTTATCCTTTCGGTACGAAACTGGAAAGAACCGCTTATAGAACTCAGATTTAAAAAGATTCCAGTCAATATTTGTACCTCGATTCTCAAAAGCCTTCTTTGTCGCAATCCACCAGTTCTTTGAAACTCCTCTCAATTGATGGATGACTAACCTGATTCTGCGGCCACCAGTCGAGAGAATCAAAAAGCTGGTCTATGTCGTCCAACCAACTCTCGCAATCAACTGAATTCTCCGTACCCTTCAAAATTGGGGGTTGGAAAGATTGGAACCTCTTCAGTAAGGTCTCCATAGGTGTAGCTGTTGCATCCATCTGATCTGTTACTGTACTGCCCTGTTCGTTCGGAGGAGTGTTCACAGGCGGATTCTCATTCGGAGTAACAACTGGCGGTGGGTTCCTATTTAGCACTCTTCGAGGACCCATAATCTGATAATCAAATGTTAGGACACAGATAATCCAATTCCCATAGTTCCATAAGGTCCAAAACCTTCTCTGGATAATAGCATCACTTCGAGAATATTCGCATTCGATCCAGAAACCATCAATTAATATCTCATGTAATTTCATTATTTATAAATTAAATCACATAATCATGTAATTCAAATAATTCTCAATCAGTAAAGCATGCTTGCATCGTATTTAATAAATCAATTAAATAACTCAAACACATGCGAGAAGCCAATTCAAGCGGACTCGATCTACCCCGCTCTTTTTTAAATTCAATCCAAGATCTTATTTCTCTGATACCACTTAATGTGAGGCCTTGATTTTAATCATCTAATCTTAGGGTAATGATTAACACAATTAAACAAAAGGATTAAAGATAATTTTTTTTCAAAGGGGGTGCTCGCTCGATCGGTAAGATCTTACCGATCGAGCGGCCAAAAATAATCCAAGTTTCTGCCCAAAATTTTAGGACCCCCGCTCGATCGGTAAGATTCAACCGATCGAGCGAGGTGCTCTGTACCAGAAAAATTATGGTGTCTCTACTCCAAAACCAACTCAACTCAAACCATGCAATGATAACATAAAAACCCATTCAACAAGATACAAAGGATTAGGTCTAGAGTTATACAATCCTCACAATATAACATGCATAAAAATTTCATCTAGTTCGGACTTATTCAATACAAAAAGGAGTTCGAATACATAAACGACTCCTAACATCCTAGCCTCACTCTATCCTCTCAACCATCAAGCCATGCTGCCTCTGACTCGGTCCTGCCCCACCTGCTGCCAAGTACACATACAAACAAAGACAACAGCCGGATAAACCGGAGAGAATAATATTCCCAGTAAAAGAGACTAGCATACAATATCACGTAATATATCAAACATGATATATAATCAAGTCTCACATAAACTTCAAGTATTTCATTTACCGCAGAATAAAATGATATGCGTGACTTTAAAACTTCTGGATTGACAAACTCAGATAATGAAAAGGAATTTTTCTTTCTTTCTTTCTTCGGTTTGGGATCCCGAGGTTAAAATATCCCACAATCACACCGACTTCCCTTTCGAGGTGGACGAGGTATATTTTAATCCTCTAGACTCTAGGGCATTATAGTGAGTTAATCGACACTTGTAGTAAATCGCCTACCAAGGCCACTCAACTATAATCTCCAGATCGTCTAATTCAAAATGAATAATCAATCGGTTCAATATGAATGCATATGAAATCTAGTGCACTCAAATAGTAATTCCATCATAAGCTCAAATAAGCATATAAACATGCAAAATGTGATTTTCTCTAGGACACTCGAATCAATTCAGATTCAAGTTAGTCATCCTATTTCATTCCAAATTCGTCTTATACCTTCTCATAGTTTCACAATCTTCAATCTATAAAACAAAAATTCTCAATTCAAACTCAATCAAACTTCTTCGATTGATAAATAAGAAAGTTGATACTATACCGTCTCAATCTTCCAAACTGATCGAAGCTGCAATCTCGCAACTCCAAGGACTTCGAATCAATATAACAGAAGAAGTCATAAGATCAATATTGATAGCAAAACCTCATCAAACTCGGTATAATCAAATCAATAGAAACGATATCCCTAAACTCAAACTGACGGCATAATGGCTATAAACTGATCAAATCGAAATCGCAGACAACAGAATATCAATTCCAAATACTCAAACCAATCATCTAACATCATTTCCAAGTCAAACCCAACACATCTCAAAAATCTAAGTTTCGAAAATCATAAGAAAAATCATATCAAATCCGATCGTCGAAATTTCTCCGAACCGTCTTAGATATACCAACACAGCCACCTCAAGAACATCCTCTTCGAATTTAAATCAATTCTAACAACATCCAAAATTTCAAACCTCTTAGAAATAAGAGAAACTTACTTCCAAACGGAGCACACGATGCTGTGATCGCAGATATCTACTCGAGATTGAATTCCAACGGTCGGATCGAGCTAAAAATGATACCACAAAAGCTTGGGGAAGCTTTTGTCGCTTCAATGGAAGAGGGGACGGTTGGAGGTGATGAAGGGATGAAGTGAAGACTTAGTAAAAGTCTCAACCTTATAACAAAATCCATCTTTGCGTTTTAGTCCCTGAAATTTCCAAAAATTTCAAAATGGACCCTGATCAATAAAAAGTCGGCTTTCGAATTCTGAAATCACTGATTATCTCAAATAAAGTCAATTAAGATAATTTGGGGCGTTACAATCAGTCTTATATTTCTCCTTGTCAGTGTTGGGCCTAAGATTGATCTCTTTCTCTTTTACCCCAGAGGCGGAAGGTTGACTTGATGAGTTTTTCTTATCAATTGTTGCTTCATCCAATTCATCAAAAGCTGATGATAGATTAGTACTTGTTTCTTGGGTTTTAGAATCTCCAACATCTTGTTCTACAACCAGTGGCTATATTTTTTCTTCTTGTAAAACCAATGGTTTTATCATTTCCCGTTTATGAGAAACCAATGGTTTCTCTATAGCCTTCACAATTGGCCCTTGAATAGCAGCCCATAGTTAGGTTTGAGCTTGAAAACATCCTGAGATTCAATTAGATAGTTTGATCCGATCAGCTTGTTGTAACCTGCCAGCCATTTCAGTATTAATGACTAACTGGTTGAAATCGGTTTTAAGCAACCCAAGGTGTTCCCTGAGATGCCTCTGCATTTTCATGATGGAATCCACGTCACTGCCTTCCATCTCTTGTTAAAAAATCTGCAAGAATATTTATATGAGATTTAATAATAACAATATCAAAAATATAGTTTTGACATAAAGCTTTCCATCTTAATAATTTAGATTTATCTGGTTTAGATTCAATCTTATTTCTTAAGAAAGTTTTTACCTGAGTATTGTCAACTTTTAAGGTAAATTTTTTAGCAAGTAAAAATAAAGGCCATTTTTCAAAATCCTTTTTAACTGCATAAAATTCCTTTTCGTTGATATGTCATCTGATACCCACAGATTCTGTAAAAAGGCCGCTACAGTATATGCATGGTACTTCCCCTTCTGAAGTGAGCTTCGTAAGGACTGCTTGTAGCGACCCAACCCAGATCCACTACCTAATCAAAGTTAATAACATAATTAAGCATGCAGTAAATAAATCGCTGCGGAAGACTTAAATAAAAACAGACCGGCAGAATACAACCGGTTAAACAAATTTGATTATACAACCCAATCGAATAAATAAGCCTAAAGGGCAAAACCTACAGCTAACCCTGTTGTCTTCACTGGTCACTGGCTACTCCAAGCTCCTGGTGCTCAATCCTGCACCTACACCTGCCCCGTCGAATGGGGTGTCCAGATACACAGAAAATACTGGACGTGAGCTCTAAGCTCAATAAGAAAGCACGGGTAAAACATACAAATATGATGCATGAAAATGACAGGGTATCCATATCTGGGATAACTGTATACAACTGCTCAGTAATGGCGCCTAGGACATGAGTGGTACAACTCGGGGAGCAAACCCTGCGTACACTGCTCATTCCTACAGGACGTAGACCCTGTCTTACAGATTCCAGTTGATAAGTGTATTTTATACACTTAATTTATATATGCTTTTAATTGTTAATTGCTTGTTTCGAGCAGATTTATGTGGGTATTTTGTTGTTTTTGTGTTTACAGTGAATTATGGAATTTTGTGGAGAAAAGAATAATTATTGAATTTATTTGGAGAAATAAATTAAAAAGAAAAGAAGAGAATAAAAGAAAGAAGAAAAGAAACGATCAGAAAAGAAGAAGGAATAGTATTGGGCTTTCTTATTGGGCTTATTGGCCAGCGCTTGATTGAGCGCTAAACAGAGAAGTGAGAAGAGCTAACGCGCAATGCTATTGAAGACGAGAGAATTGAGATTTCGAGATCAAGGCGCGCCCGCGCCTTCACTTGAGCGCCCGCTCCGTTGCTGTTTTGGAAATTTTATTAAATCGGGCAATTAATTCTTGGGCTTGATTTTGTGGGCTTTTGCTGAGCAATATAAAAAGGAATTTTTATCAGAGGAGAAGGGGGAAGGAGCCGCCACAATACACATATAGAATATAAGGGTTTGATCGTGTGAACTTTGGTGATTTTTCTGGAGCTTAACTGAAGAACGAAGACGGAGTTCGATAGTCCGGACACGACATCGACGACGGATTTGATTTCTTACTTTTATTTTATTCTGAATATGTTTGGATTTTTGAACATGAATTGTTTTATTCAGAATTTTATTATGAACTAATTTTTTAGAGTCTAGAGGTCGGATGGAACCTGGTGTAGACACTTTCACGAATTTTTGATTTTATTGAATTGAATTTCTTCTAGATTAATTGTTTTTTCTAGAATTGATTATCTTTTCAATTATCTGATCAATAATTGATTTGTTATATTTATTTGAAATCATTGCTCGGGAGAGGGGATTTTGAATAGGACATTAGAAACTACACTGTTAATTATTTTTACAACTCGGGAGAGTGTATGATTTTAACAGAGCTTTTAAAGAGAACATTATTTTGTGATAGATCACTGCGATAAATTCTTAATATGAATATTGGAATTTAATTGTAGTTGATAAACATTATTTGTTGCTCGGGAGAGGGAAATAATATACGTAAGTGTTCTTGGCTATTAATTGATTGGAATTCATGAAGATTAATTAATTAGGATTGATTGTTGTTGAAACCAGGTGAAATCTATACCTCTAGACCATTTTTCTCTGATTGATTTTTAATATGAAAGTTGTGTGCGTGCTTTTAAATCATCTGATTATTTATTTTATTGCAAAATTCTCAAAGTTTGATTTTTTAGATAAAGTTTAGACTATTTTAATTACAAGTACTAAATATTTTCATTTTACTCCCTGTGGGATCGATATCTGATTTAATCACTATATTAAAACTTGACACTCGTACACTTGCAAGGAAATTTTACAACAAGTTTTTGGCGCCGTTGCCGGGGAGTAAATTTTGATTATTTTTTAGTCTTGTTACCAATTAGTCTAGATTTTAATTTAGAGTTTTTATTTTATTTTTTTTAAGTTACTAATTAATTTTTTCTTATTTTTAATTGCAGTCTATGCGACGATCTCAAAGTGCTAATTCTCTACTGTTTGATCTGGAGATCGAGCGCACTGCACGTGCTTTAAGACGAGCTAGAAGAGAAGAAATTGAAAGAATGGCTGAACAAGAAGCAAATCAAGCTCCCCTAGTGCCTATTAGAGATCACTTCAGACCGACGATCCAGGCTCACTATTCTGGAATCGCTCGAGGAACTATCAATGCAAACAATTTTGAGCTGAAGCCTGCATTGATCAACATGGTTCAACAGAACCAATTTAATGGGAGTGCCACTGCCGATCCTTATCTACACCTACGCACCTTTCTGGAGATAACTGATACGGTAAAAATTAATGGTGTGTCTGAGGATATTATATGCTTACGCTTGTTTCCGTTTTCTCTCAGGGATCAAGCCAGAAGTTGGTTGCAATCACTGCCGCTTGGAAGCATCACTACTTGGGAGGGGATGTCAGAAAAATTTCTTGCAAAATATTTTCCTCCTACCAAAACCACCCAACTGAAGATCGAGATCAGCACCTTCTGGCAGATGGACACTGAACAGTTATACGAGGCGTGGGAAAGGTATAAAGAATTATTAAGACGTTGTCCTAACCACAATTTTGCAGATTGGGAATAGATCGAGTGGTTTTACAACGGACTGAATGCGCCTACAAGGATGAATGTCGATTCTGCTGCTGGAGGTACTATATTTGCAAAGGATCATGTTCAGGCTTATGATATGTTGGAGGAGATGACGGTCAATAGTTTCCAATGGCCATCTGAGCGTATAGGAGTAAAGAAGCCAGCTGGAGTGTATGCAGTGGATCCTCTTACGTCCATCACTGCTCAATTATCTGCACTGACTACACAGGTAGCTTCTTTGAATAAAATTAATGTTGCAGATTCAACTGGAGTTGAAGGATCACCGGCCATAGAGCAAGTCAATTATATAAATCCAAATGGCTACCGAGGATATGGAGGCTATAGAGGTAACCCTGTCCCAAATACTTATCATCCTAGCTTGCGTAATCATGAAAATTTTTCGTATGCTAACAATAAAAATGTGCTGAATCCTTCGGGATTCAATACAAACAAGGATGAGGGTAAGCAGTCGTTGGAGGATGTGGTTAGTACTTTTGTGCAGGAATTAGGTAAGAGGATGGCGAGAACTGAGTCTCGATTTGACAGTTTGGAGACGCACATGGCCAACATGGGCGCAGTGTTGCAATCCATGGAGACTAGTATTGGGAAGTTGGCGAACGCACTGAAGGACAACAATCGTGGCCAGTTCCCTAGAAATACTGAGGTGAATCCCAAGGAGCAGTGCAATGCCATCGAAGTGCGGAGTGCCAAAGACATTGGAGTCCAAATTCCTACTGTTGCGGATAAGAAACTTGAGGAAAAAGTGGAAGAGAAAGAGAAGGAGCCTGAACTGGAGCCGAAACCGATGTACAAGCCTCCACTTCCCTACCCGCAAAGGTTCAAGAAGAAAGCATTGGACGAGCAATTTTCCAAGTTCTTGGAGATTTTTAAGAAGATTCACATCAACATTCCCTTTGCTGAAGCTTTGGAGCAAATGCCGAATTATGCGAAGTTCATCAAGGAGGTGATGTCCAAGAAGAGGAGGCTGCTAGAGAACGAGGTAGTGAATTTAACGGAAGAGTGCAGTGCGGTGCTCCAAAAGAAGATGCCACAAAAGCTTAAGGATCCAAGGAGTTTTACTATTCCTTGCACTATTGGCTCTTCTTATTTTAATAATGCACTTTGCGATTTAGGAGCTAGCATTAATCTCATGCCTTTGTCTATTTTCAGGAGCTTAGGACTTGGTGAGGTGAAGCCCACCATGATCGCGTTGCAGTTGGCTGATCTATCTATCACATATCCTCTTGGAATCATTGAAGATGTTTTGGTAAAAGTAGATAAATTTATTTTTCCAGCGGATTTTGTTGTGTTAGATATGGAGGAGGATGCAAACATGCCCCTGATATTGGGGAGACCTTTCTTGGCCACTGCCGATGCCAAGATAGAAGTGAAGAGAGGTGCATTGTCGATGGGTGTGGACGGTGAGAGTGTAATTTTTAATATATTCATGAAGTCATCTAACACCCCTATTGAAAAATTATGCTTGATAGAGCCGGTTATAAAGTTGGAAGGTCGTTCAAAAGCCGACATTGCGGTTGATTTATCGAACGAGAGAGCGCCAAAACCACCAAAGAAGGCCACAAAAAAAGAAAAATTTAAAAGGCGGTTCGTGGAATTTATTTGGCGAGTGAAAGAGAAGGGAAAGATCTAACAGCGGTGAAAGTCGGGCTGACGACTTTAAACCAAGCGCTACTTGGGAGGCAACCCAAGCATTTTCTTTTATTTTAATTTAATTGTTTTTATTTTTAGTTTATTTAATTTTTGTTATTTAATTGTTTTAAATATTTTATTTTTTAATTTTATTTTCAATTTTTGAGCTTAATTTTTCTTAATTTTCAAAAATTTGCAGGCTCCAGAAATCTCAAATTCGAGCAAGAGGCGCGCCCGCCCATTTATGGGAGCGCCCGCGCCTTACCTGGACGAAAGTGGAGTTATTTTGCGACTTAAAGGCGCGCCCGTGCCACTCCTCTTGAGCGCACGCGCTTCCTTTGCGCCACACTGATGCAAGACCAGCACTACCTGCGCTATCGCCCCTCTCCATTAGCGCTTCCCATAAGCGCAATCGCGCTACAAGCATCACAATCAGCACCTTCATCATGCGCGTTAGCTCTGTGAGACCTCGTTTCTAAACAACTAATACCAGACAACAAGAAATAAGTAATCAAGAACCCAATAAATATTTTATTGTTTTTTTTTTTTTTAAAAAAGAGGCTCGCGCGCCCCCGCTGACATCAGCGCGCCCGCACCTACGTCCCGCAAATCCCAGCGCGCCCGCGCCAAAGGAAGCGCGCCCGCGCTCATACCTCGCAAAGAGGCCGCGCGCCCGCACCAACAACCGCGCGCCCGCGCCGTCTCCTCGCCTAGAAAAGTTAAGGCACTGTAATAAACTCAAACAAAACCTAAACACTTGCATTAAGAGTATTTGACATTCCAATAACAATACAAGAAAGGTTTAGGGAAGAGCAACATTCAATTCGATAGCACCTACATCGTTTCTTGCTTACAAAACATATACGAGAAGTTCAAATGACTAAACATGATCGTAAAACATAACTAGGTTGACATGCTGATTCGACTTCTAAACGAGTCTCACTTCTATCTCTTGCTCTGGACGCTAGCCAGGTCTATGCTGACTTGATCCTGCCCTTCCTGTTGCCAAGTACACATACAAAACAAAGCAACAGCCGGATAACCGGTGAGAATGATAATCCCAGTAAAAGCAACATATCAAGTAATGAATATACAACATGCTATCAAACCACATATTCAAGTCGAAGTTAATGATATGCATGTCTTTAAAACCAGGATATCGAATCTGATAAACACGGAAGTATTGCTCTGCTTTTGGGATCCCGAGGATGAGATCACGTAACGACTCACCGACTCTCCCAATCGAGGTAGTGCCACGTATCCCACTCCTCTAGACTTTGAGCAACCATAATGAGTATGCTAGCACTAGGTGAAATACTACAACCTAGGCCACTCAATCATAGTTCCCAAACGTCTAACAAAAAGGGCGGTTCTGCCCGCTGAAATCAAAGTAGGCACAAGATGAATGCATAACAGGAACATAAACATAAGCCACATAAAAAAAACTCAATCAATCAATAATTACAAGTTCCACGTGCTAGAACAAGTATCAATGCAATATGTGATTTAAAAAGGGGAAACTCGAGAACCAACAGTCCCGAGTATGCTATCCCGCTACGATGACTGCTTTTACCTTTCAATGCAGTAGTTCCAACTCTGGATAAGCTACAACAAAAGGTTTAATCAACAACTAAATAATCCAACAACAAAGGCAACGGTTCAAGGTAATCTCTTTACCGTTCTTCGTCCAATTCTCGACGACCAAATGCTGCTAACACAGGGCTTGACAACTCCAAACGAATCTGTTCAGATACAATCAAAGATCAATTACCATGATCGACTTACAAGCCAAGTTCAACAACTTAAAAAACGGTTCAAATCTCCAAAACTCAAACCGACGGCATAACGGCTATAACTGAACAAACCGAAAACGCAGACAACAGTTCAATAGCGATGTAACCTCATAACAAAGCCAATACACCCATATCAAGGAAATTCCAACAAATCTCAAAACCACATTTTCGAAAATGGCTTCCAAAAAATCATAACAAATCCGGACGTCGCTCTAATTCAAAACCGACAGATAATAAACGATCAGAACTCTGTCTAGAACAACATACTAGAATCTAAATCGATTCTAACAACCTCCGAAAAACAAAACATATCCGATCGGAGAAATACTTACAATATAACAGAGCTCTCACTGTAGTGATCGATAATCTGCCTTCAGAATTAATTTCTAACGGACGGATCGAGCTCGGACTGGATTCTGGAAGCTTGGAAAAGGTTGGAGGCGTCTTCAATGGAGCTCACGGTTTGGAGGAGGAAGAAGAAGACTTTGTCAACAAAATCTAAGTGTAGATAATATATAAAAATCAATATTTGCGTTTTAGTCCCTGAAATTTCCAAAATTTGCAAAAAGGACCCTGATCAAAAACAAACCGGCTCGAGAACTCTGTAATCTCTGATTAACTCAAATAAACTCATTTAAGATAAAAACAGGGCGTTACAATTCTCCCCCACTAAGAAGAGATTTCGTCCTCGAAATCAACGAGAACCACAACTCATAAGATAGAGTAAAGAACTAAAGGCAGTAAGAAGAACTCACGTCATCCGAATAGCTCCGGAAATCGCTGTCTCATGTCAGATTCTGTCTCCCAAGTCGCTTCCTCTACGCCGTGATGGCTCCACTGCACTTTCACCAACGGAATCAACTTGGTTCTGAGTTGCTTCTCCTTTCTATCAAGGATCTGAATCGGTCGCTCAAAGTAGCTCAGGGTCTCGTCTAACTCGGCTTCGTCAGGCTGAAGGATATGAGAAATATCTGGTTGATACTTTCGTAGCATAGAGACGTGAAAAACGTCGTGAATACCAGATAAAGACGGAGGAAGTGCAAGTCTGTAGGCAAGATCTCCTATCTTCTCGAGAATCTCGTACGGCCCGATGAATCTCGGAGATAACTTCCCTCTTTTACCGAATCTGACAGTGCCTCTGGAAGGTGAAATTTTCAGAAAGACTCGGTCTCCCTGATCAAAACTCAGAGGTCTACGCCTGACATTCGCATACTTCGCCTGTCTATCTTGAGCTGTCTTCATTCTGGTCTGAATGATCTTAACCTGCTCTGCCATATCTCTAAGCATCTCTGGTCCCAAATCTGGTGACTCGGATAAATCATCCCAAAACAACGGAGATCGGCACTTCTTACCATACAAAGCCTCAAAAGGCGCCATACCGATACTCGCTTGGAAGCTGTTGTTGTAAGAAAACTCGACAAGAGGCAAAGAATCCTGCCAACTAGTGCCAAATTCTAGCACTACCGCTCGCAGCACATCCTCTAACGTCTGGATAGTCCGCTCTGACTGTCCATTGGTCTGAGGATGATAAGCTGTACTCAGATGCAATCGAGTACCAAGTGCCCCCTGAAGACTGTGCCAGAAGTGAGAAGTGAATCTAGGATCTCTGTCTGAAACGATCGACTTCGGCACACCATGCAGTCTCACAACATTGCTAACATACAACTCAGCCATCTGATCATGACGATACGTCATCCTGTACGGAATAAAACACGCAGACTTTGTCAATCGGACGATCACTACCCAAATGGCATCGCATCCTCGAACGGATCGTGGTAGCTTCGTGACGAAATCCATGGAAATGTGATCCCACTTCCATTCAGGAACAGATAGACTGTGCAACAGACCTCCTGGTCGCTTCCGTTCTGCTTTCACCTGCTGACAATTCAAACACCGAGATACAAACCTCGCTACGTCGCTCTTCATTCTCTTCCACCAAAACTGAATCTTCAGATCATTGTACATCTTACGACCTCCAGGATGAATACTAAACCGACTGCAATGAGCCTCTCAAAGAATACGCTGCCTCAAATCCGAAATATCAGGCACAACAATACGGTTATTCACAAACAAGACTTCATCTCTAACCTGGAATTCAGACTGATGTCCAGATTTGACTTTCCCTACTGAAACCTAAATGCTCGGCTCAGACTTCTGTGCTTCTCTGATTGCAATAAACAACTCCGGTTCGGCTTGAATAGCAAACACTCTGATAGTCTCCCTATCTATTTCAAACTCTAAACCAGAAGTGCAACAATCATCGATCAACTGAGAAACACCAATAGTAGAAGAGATAAAGAACAAAGCTTTCGGCTCAACGCATCTGCAACTGCATTCGACTTCCCCGGATAATACTTGATCTCACAGTCGAAATCTTTCAACAGATCTAACCACCTTCTCTATCTCATATTCAGCTCTGCCTGAGAAAACAAGTACTTAAGACTCTTATGATCAGAAAAGATCTCGAAGGACTCACCATAAAGATAGTGACGCCAGATCTTCAGAGCAAAGACGATCGCAGCTAGTTCAAGATCATGAACCGGATAACGAGTCTCGTGCGGTTTCAGCTGCCTCGATGCATACGCTATCACATGCTTATGCTGCATAAGAACACAACCCAAGCCTCGGTTAGAAGCATCACAATAGACTGTGAAACCTCCAGTACCTTTCGGAATAGAAAGAATTGGAGCACTGGTCAGTCTCCTCTTCAGATCAACAAAGCTAGCCTCACAATCTGCAGTCCAGACAAAAGTCGCATTCTTCTGAGTCAGCTGGGTAATAGGCTTGGAAATAGACGAGAAACCCTCGATGAAACGACTGTAATAACCAGCTAAACCCATGAAGCTTCGGATCTCCGGCACTGAAGTAGGTCTAGGCCAATTCATAACCGCTTAAATCTTGCTGGGATCGACAGAAATCCCATCTTCAGAAATAATATGACCGAGAAAGACAACTCGATCTAACCAGAATTCACACTTAGACAGCTTGGCAAACAACTGCTCAGCTCGTAAAATCTGGAGTACGGTCCTCAAGTGCTCTGCATGAACAGTACGGTTCTTCGAGTAGATAAGAATATCATCGATAAAGATAATGATGAACTCATCTAAAAAACGCTAAAAGATACGGTTCATCAAACCCATAAAAACTGCTGGAGCGTTAGTCAAACCGAACGGCATGACTATAAACTCAAAATGACCATACCTCGTTCTGAATGCGGTCTTAGGAACGTCTTCCTCTCGCACTCTCAACTGGTGATAACCTGACCTCAGATCAATCTTAGAGTAGACAGAAGAACCCTGCAGTTGATCAAACAAGTCATCTATTCGGGGTAAAGGATACCTGTTCTTAACTGTAGCCTGATTCAATTGACGGTAGTCGATACAGAGCCGCATAGAACCATCCTTCTTCCGAACGAATAGAACAGGAGCACCCCAAGGCGACACACTAGGTCTGATGTATCCCTTGGCAATTAAATCCTCAAGCTGCTCCTTCAACTCTCTCAATTCAACAAGTGCCATACGATAAGGAGCTTTTGAAATAGGTTGAGTACCTGGCACTAAGTCAATGCTGAATTCAACCTCTCGAATGGGTGGCAATCCAGGAACATCTTTCGGAAACACATCAGCAAAATCTCTAACCACTGGTAAGTCAACCAAAGCTGGGCTAGATTTCAGTACATCAACCGCATAAACCAAAAATCCTTCTGCACCTCTCTGTAACAAACGAGTCATAGATAACACTGAAATCAAAGGAATTCTAGATCGAGAACCCTTACCAAAGAATTTCCACTCGTCTGCCATTTCAGGTCTGAACCTGACAACTTTCAGAAAACAATCAACTGTTGCCCTGTACTTGGTCAAAGCATCTATACCGACAATACAATCAAAATCTGACAACCCAAGCACAATACAGTCGAATTCTAACAAATTTCCCTCAAAACAAAGTTCACAGTTCCTGACTAGTCTGACAGAAACAATTCCTCCGCCCAAAGGTGAAGTAACAGCTACTACTGTAGGCAACAATTCAGTTGGCAAAGCATGCAATAACACATATTTCTCAGAGATAAAGGAATGGGAAGCACCTGTATCTATCAAGACATGAGCAGAATGACCGAAAATCGAACAGTTACCTGCTATGACATCGTCAGGTGCTGCCTGAGCCTGATCCTCTGTCAATGCAAAGACTCGTGCTTGCTGTCTCGGAGGCTGGTTCGCACTAGTGCTTCCTCCCTGTCTGTTCTACTGTTGCTGAGGTTGGAAAGAGTGCACTGCAGATGACTGCCTCTCCGGTTGAGCTGCAGGTCTAGACGAACTCCCACTCTGAGCTCTATCTCTGTTACGTTGTGGGCACACCTTAGAGAAGTGTCCCGGTTGCTGACATGTGTTACAATTACCGAAGACTCCCACACACTGCTCCGGTGAGTGTCTTCCCCCGCACTTGCTGCAGTACATGGCTGAAGATCCAGAACTCTGTCCGGAACCAAATTGCTTCGAACCACTGGAACTGGACGAACTATTTCCTTGCCTTTTGAACTGTTTACCTCTTGCTTTGTACTGATCCTTTCTGTTTCCCTCACTGCTACCACCTTCATACCTCTGCTGCTGGTTCTGATGTTGAGGTGGCTGATTCTGGTACTGAGATGGTAGGTTCTGATACTGTCTCTGTTGCTGAGGTGCTCCCTGATTACCTCTTTGCCTCCACAAGCCTGCTTCTGCTCCCTTTGCGTAATTCATGGCATCCGCAAAGTTGCTAGGCCTGTTGGTGTTAACCAACGTGAAGACATCGGGGTTCAACCCGTTGATGAACTGATCTGCCTTAGCTTCTTCATCTCCGGCAATTAGCGGTGCAAAACGCAACAGACTATCGAACTTAGCCACGTACTCTTCAATGTTCAGATTCCCTTGCTTCAGATTGGCAAACTCTGCTCCCTTATCTTTGCGATACGAGATAGGGAAAAACCGCTTATAAAACTCAGATTTAAAAAGAGTCCAAGTAACCTCTGTACCTCTACTCTCAAATGCTTTCTTTGTCATGATCCACCAGCTCTTAGCACCACCACGCAGCTGATGAATTACTAACCTGATTCGGCGGTCATCTGTGTAGTCAATGGAATCAAACAACTGATCCATATCATCCAACCAACTCTCGCAGTCAACTGGATTTTCTGAACCCATCAATAACGGCGGATTGAACGACTGAAACCTCTTCAGCAAGGTTTCCATAGGCGTTGCTGAAGCATCCAACTGATCAACTTCAGTGCTAGCTTGCTCAGTCGCAGGGATAACTGGCGGTGTGTTTTTGTTTATCGCTCGACGAGGACCCATCTGATAATCAAAGTTTAGGACACGAGATATCTCAATCGCTACAATCAGTGCCCTTACAACCGCTTGGAATACCGGATACCAGTCGGTAACAGAAACAGTTATATCTCAAGTAGATCATGCTTTATAAATTAAATCACATAACCATGTAATTTAATAATTCTCAATAATAAAGCATGCTCGCATGGAATTAAGTACACAGTTAAAATAATTCAAACACATGCGAGGAGTCAATACACGCAGACTCGATCTACCCGCTCACTCTAGTTCGACCAAGAATCTTAACGCTCTGATACCACTTAATGTGAGACCTCGTTTCTAAACAACTAATACCAGACAACAAGCAATAAGTAATCAAGAACCCAATAAATATTTTATTGTTTTTTTTTTAAAAAAAGAGGCTCGCACGCCCGCGCCTACGTCCCGCAAATCCCAGCGCGCCCGCGCTCATACCTCGCAAAGAGGCCGCGCGCCCGCGCTCATACCTCACAAAGAGGCCGCGCGCCCGCGCCAACAACCGCGCGCCCGCGCCGTCCCCTCGCCCAGAAAAGTTAAGGCACTGTAATAAACTCAAACAAAACCTAAACACTTGCATTAAGAGTATTTGACCTTCCAATAACAATACAAGAAAGGTTTAGGGAAGAGCAACATTCAATTAGATAGCACCTACATCGTTTCTTGCTTACAAAACATATACGAGAAGTTCGAATGACTAAACATGATCGTAAAACATAACTAGGTTGACATGCTGATTCGACTTCTAAACGAGTCTCACTTCTATCTCTTGCTCTGGACGCTAGCCAGGTCTATGCTGACTTGATCCTGCCCTTCCTGTTGCCAAGTACACATACAAAACAAAGCAACAGCCGGATAACCGGTGAGAATGATAATCCCAGTAAAAGCAACATATCAAGTAATGAATATACAACATGCTATCAAAACACATATTCAAGTCGAAGTTAATGATATGCATGTCTTTAAAACCAGGATATCGAATCTGATAAACACGGAAGTATTGCTCTGCTTTTGGGATCCCGAGGATGAGATCACGTAACGACTCACCGACTCTCCCAATCGAGGTGGTGCCACGTATCCCACTCCTCTAGACTTTGAGCAACCATAATGAGTATGCTAGCACTAGGTGAAATACTACAACCTAGGCCACTCAATCATAGTTCCAAAACGTCTAACAAAAAGGGCGGTTCTGCCCGCTGAAATAAAAGTAGGCTCAAGATGAATGCATAACAGGAACATAAACATAAGCCACATAACAAAAACTCAATCAATCAACAATTACAAGTTCCACGTGCTAGAACAAGTATCAATGCAATATGTGATTTAAAAAGGGGAAACTCGAGAACCAACAGTCCCGAGTATGCTATCCCGCTACGATGACTGCTTTTACCTTTCAATGCAGTAGTTCCAACTCTGGATAAGCTACAACAAAAGGTTTAATCAACAACTAAACAATCCAACAACAAAGGCAACGGTTCAAGGTAATCTCTTTACCGTTCTTCGTCCAATTCTCGACGACCAAATGCTGCTAACACAGGGCTTGACAACTCCAAACGAATCTGTTCAGATACAATCAAAGATCAATTACCATGATCGACTTACAAGCCAAGTTCAACAACTTCAAAAACGGTACAAATCTCCAAAACTCAAACCGACGGCATAACGGCTATAACTGAACAAACCGAAAACGCAGACAACAGTTCAATAGCGATGTAACCTCATAACAAAGCCAATACACCCATATCAAGGAAATTCCAACAAATCTCAAAACCACATTTTCGAAAATGGCTTCCAAAAAATCATAACAAATCCGGACGTCGCTCTAATTCAAAACCGACAGATAATAAACGATCAGAACTCTATCTAGAACAACATACTAGAATCTAAATCGATTCTAACAACCTCCGAAAAACAAAACATATCCGATCGGAGAAATACTTACAATATAACAGAGCTCTCACTGTAGTGATCGATAATCTGCCTTCAGAATTAATTTCTAACGGATGGATCGAGCTCGGACTGGATTCTGGAAGCTTGGAAAAGGTTGGAGGCGTCTTCAATGGAGCTCACGGTTTGGAGGAGGAAGAAGAGATTTTGTCAACAAAATCTAAGTGTAGATAATATATAAAAATCAATATTTGCGTTTTAGTCCCTGAAATTTCCAAAATTTGCAAAAAGGACCCTGTTCAAAAACAAACCGGCTCGAGAACTCTGTAATCTCTGATTAACTCAAATAAACTCATTTAAGATAAAAACAGGGCGTTACAAGATCTCACCCTTGCGCTATCGCGCCCCTCCACATCAGGCGCTATGCGCTCCTTAATAGCGCACTCAGAAGCGCTATCGCGCTCCTTTACAGCGCTCCATCAAGCGCTATCGCGTTCTTTACTAGCGCAACATCAAGCGCTATCGCACAATTGAACAACGCATGATTAGGCGCTATCGCGCAAGCATTACTTCAGAAATTTAAAAGCCCACTCCAGAGTCTAGTCCTTCCAGACTTTAGAAATCTCGATCCCTCGTTCGAGTCCATCTTTAAATCTCACACACTGGCACGATCATCGTAAATCTTCCACTCAACAAAATATCATCATCTCAAGGATTTTGATCTTGATTACAAGGCAGAGATTCTCAGAATTGGTCTTGCTTCATATACGCTTGTCGAGAAAGGGGAATTTGGAGAATTTGGAAAATGTTATTCGTGAACGGTACAAAAGCTGAAATTTTATCTCTTACATTTGATTCGTGATAAATTTTTTGATTTGAGGCTATTGGGTTGTCTGAGCTGTGGTGTTGAGTATGTTTGATGCAGTGAAATTCTATATCATTTTATTCGTGCCTACCAAGTGTTTGTTGAATTTCTTGGGTTGTATTTGAACGTTGGTTGCTGGAATTATTTGGAGTTTAGTGCATTGTTTGAGGCATTTGATTTGATTTGAGTTGAATTATTGAGTTACAATGCCACCGAAAACCAAAGGGAAAGGAGCAATTTCTTCGTCCTCTGCTGCTTCATGTGATAGACACAGATTTTGGAATGCCACAACAGAGGAGTATTGTTTTGATGTAATGGAGCGAGGGATGCACAAAGAAAGAGGAATGAGTTTGAGAGAGCATAGTGCGCCGGCGTTAATTGAAGCTAAGAGAAGAGGTTGGGAGACATTTGTTATGAGTCCACCAGATGCTGTTATATCATTGATTCATGAGTTTTATGCAAATTTGATGGTCAAAGACGTGAATCTGAAAGTTCGAGTTCGAGGGAAATTGGTGCCTTTTGATAAGAGTACAATTAACCGTCTCTATGAAATTCCGGATTTGGACATTTCAGATGATGAGTATGAGGTATTTAAGAATGAGTCATATCCAGAGAATATTGTAATTCAGACTTTGTGTCATGATGGGGCGGAATGGAAGAGGAATGCAAAGGATGAAGCTGTTACATTTCCATCCATCTTTCTTAGAAGAGAAGTGAATAATTGGCATGAGTTTGTGGCTGCCAGAATTTTGCCATCTGGGCATACATCTGATGTGACTAAGGTTAGAGCTGGTCTTGTGTACTGCATTGTCACTGGAAAATCTGTTGATACTGGGAGGGTGATTCAGGAGTCTATTATTGCTGCAGTTAGGGGTTCCTCGACTATCAGTTTACCCCACTCGTCTTTGATTACTCAACTTTGCTGGTTAGCTGGTGTTGTGTGGGATGATACGGAGCAGATTCTTCCAATTCGAGGTCCTATAAGAATTACTGGTGCATTGAGACGGGACAAGAAGAAGAAAGCAGCCAGTACTTCTGAACAGGCAGCTGAACCACCGCAACCCTCGGAGCCACTACCACACTTTGAGCCAGCACCTTCCCATTTGGAAGGACCTATGTCACTACCGACGCATCCGGCCACTGAGTATTCTACTCGTGATGATTCTACGGCCGTGCTTACTCAGATGAAGAAGCAGTGGAATATGATGCGAGCACATATGACATATATGCATGACTTCACTGCCGCTCTCGCCCAGAATTATCCGTCCACTGTTGTGCCTTATCCACCTCCTCCGCAGTGGTCTTCTGATGATACTGCTGCTGCTGCACCTTCTTTCCATGGAGATGATGATGATGACGCCGAGTCTTGATGCTCGGTGTCGAAGGTATGAGTCTCTTGTTCTTTTTATTGTTTTTAATCATTAGGGACAATGATTACATTAAGTTTGGGGGGGTGAATCAATGTTTGATTTAGTTGTTTGGTTGAAAGTTGAGTTTTGAATTTCATAGATAAAATTTTTGTTGAGTTTAGTTGTTTTTGGTTGAGTTGAGTTGAATTTAAAAGAAGTTGAGAAATATATGGATGCATGGCCAATGAAAAATATTTTTGTGCTATAACTGAAATCCATGATTGTCTACTTATCTGACAGACATTTTTGAAAAAACAAATGGAACCAATTAGATGAAAAATTTCCTATATACTCTGTGATTAATACTTGAATCTGATTTTTGAGACATACAGACATAGATATGATTGAGGCATTGTTTGAAATTTTTGGGCCTAATTTTCATTGAATTTGTCTTTAGATGCCTATTTGAGCCTACACTTGTATATTAGTACATTGAGGTACGAGAAAATATGAAATTTTTGTGAAAATCATCGTTAACTACTGATGATTATTTTTTCTGCACTGATTGAGATTTGTATGATTTAATTGTGGATTGAGACTTGTCTAGAACTAGTTCGAACACTCTTCGAGGTGAAATACAGGCAAAACTGAGATTAGGAATGATTTAGGCAATTTTTCTGAATTCGTTTGAGCCTTTCAAGCTACCTATTAATATGTTATCCCTAGTACCTTGTTTGAACTTTATTGAAAATCGAATGGCATGCGTGTAAACGTGTGATTAAACCCCCATTCGTCATTATTTCAAGGTCCTACATTGACTACCTGAATAGCCTATACACTATTTCCTACCTTTAAGGGAGTAATTTGAATGCTAAAATATTTTATGCTCCTAGTTTTATTTGTGAGAAAAAGGATTGGTGTGGTGGATGAATTGAAAAGATAAAAAGAGGTAGTAGAAAAAAAGAGTTGAAAAATGTGGTTGAAAAAGTTGTGAAAGGAAGAAAAAAATTTGTGAGAGAGTTGTGAAAAGTTGAGAAATGAAATGAAGAAGAAATAGAAGTGAATTGTGAAAGAAAAGGAGTTGAAATTAGAATTAGAGCATGAATCTGAATTACTCCTTATTTTTGAATTCTTATCCTTCATTTGTAGCCATGAGCCAGACCTTACATTATAAGCTGAATAAGTCCTAGTGACCGAGTCTTAGTTGCCCAATATACTAGTGGAGAAGAGTTGCGAGAATTTAGCCTATGGACTGTTGATTGATGCTTTTAATGATTATGAATTTTGATCTAAACACTTACACGTTTATTCGTTGCATTTACCTATTTGTGAGTGTTTTTGATTTATATCCTATTTTTGATCCTATGCTATCCTTGAAAAGTCCTCATGATCTATGAATGTTTGAATTGAATTCGGATGAAGGTGTTTTGAAACGTGAGTTGCGGAGATTGTGAGTTTATGCGGTTATTTTATTCTGGCTGAAACTTTCAAGTGTTAGTAGGTTGGATGAGATTGGATTTGATATTTTTGAAATCATTGTTGAGGCCATTGCTCCATAATATTTCTTGACTTTTCTTGTTGGTTTTTGAGAGAATGAGTTTTTGGAATTTAATAGTTTTGCTCGGGAATAGCAAAAGTCTAAGTTTGGGGGTATTTGATAAGTGTATTTTATACACTTAATTTATATATGCTTTTAATTGTTAATTGCTTGTTTCGAGCAGATTTATGTGGGTATTTTATTGTTTTTGTGTTTACAGTGAATTATGGAATTTTGTGGAGAAAAGAATAATTATTGAATTTATTTGGAGAAATAAATTAAAAAGAAAAGAAGAGAATAAAAGAAAGAAGAAAAGAAACGATCAGAAAATAATTATTCTTTTCTCCACAAAATTCCATAATTCACTGTAAACACAAAAACAACAAAATACTAATTATTGAATTTATTTGGAGAAATAAATTAAAAAGAAAATAAGAGAATAAAAGAAAGAAGAAAAGAAACGATCAGAAAAGAAGAAGGAATAGTATTGGGCTTTCTTATTGGGCTTATTGGTCAGCGCTTGATTGAGCGCTAAACAGAGAAGTGAGAAGAGCTAACGCGCAATGCTATTGAAGACGAGAGAATTGAGATTTCGAGATCAAGGCGCGCCCGCGCCTTCACTTGAGCGCCCGCTCCGTTGCTGTTTTGGAAATTTTATTAAATCGGGCAATTAATTCTTGGGCTTGATTTTGTGGGCTTTTGCTGAGCAATATAAAAAGGAATTTTTATCAGAGGAGAAGGGGGAAGGAGCCGCCACAATACACATACAGAATATCAGGGTTTGATCGTGTGAACTTTGGTGATTTTTCTGGAGCTTAACTGAAGAACGAAGACGGAGTTCGATAGTCCGAACACGGCATCGACGACAAATTTGATTTCTTACTTTTATTTTATTCTGAATATGTTTGGATTTTTGAACATGAATTGTTTTATTCAGAATTTTATTATGAACTAATTTTTTAGAGTCTAGAGGTCGGATGGAACCTGGTGTAGACACTTTCATGAATTTTTGATTTTATTGAATTGAATTTCTTCTAGATTAATTGTTTTTTGTAGAATTGATTGTCTTTTCAATTATCTGATCAATAATTGATTTGTTATATTTATTTGAAATCATTGCTCGGGAGAGGGGATTTTGAATAGGACATTAAAAACTACACTGTTAATTATTTATACAACTCGGGAGAGTGTATGATTTTAACAGAGCTTTTAAAGAGAACATTGTTTTGTGATAGATCACTGCGATAAATTCTTAATAGGAATATTGGAATTTAATTGTAGTTGATAAACATTATTTGTTGCTCGGGAGAAGGAAATAATATACGCAAGTGTTCTTGGCTATTAATTGATTGGAATTCATGAAGATTAATTAATTAGGATTGATTGTTGTTGAAACCAGGTGAAATCTATACCTCTAGACCATTTTTCTCTGATTGATTTTTAATCTGAAAGTTGTGTGCGTGCTTTTAAATCATCTGATTATTTATTTTATTGCAAAATTCTCAAAGTTTGATTTTCTAGATAAAGTTTAGAATATTTTAATTACAAGTACTAAATATTTTCATTTTACTCCCTGTGGGATCGATATCTGATTTAATCACTATATTAAAACTTGACACTCGTACACTTGAGAGGAAATTTTACAACACCAGTGCCGGCTAACCCCTCAGTCGCGGGGCGCTCGACATCAACCGTCCGAACAGGGCTGAGCGGCCCTACATGGCTCATCTTAAAAGATGGACATACACAATATGATATGCACATGCTCCATAATAATATGACACACAAATGAAACATATAAGCATGCAAAACCCGCTGGCTATCTCAGTCAGTACTTACGTACCTTTCTACAGGCAGTCCTAGCAGTCCCACTCTAGGTTTCAAGCCTATCATGAACTCTACAATGCAAATACCCATGCATCATTTAATAATCTCTAAAAGCCTTAACTAAGCTATTGCATACTCCTAAATATTTTAAGGAGATCATAGCTATACATGTGTCCGTCGTCAGCCCGCTGATGGCGACTATCCCGCAACTAGGAGTACACCCCTGTTGCAGTTCCACAACCTCGAGCACGGCTCCGCTACTATGTCAGACACTGTCTGACTATACTAAAATATACTCCCTACTACAACTCTAAAATAAGAGTACACAAAGCCCTAAAGTAGAGCCACGTGGGTGAAGGAGAGGAATTCGGAATTCGCACCAAATGAGGAGCTCGGACCTCATATTTATAGAACACGTTCGGATCGTCCGAACCGTATCGGATCCTCCGATCTCTTCTTTGGGCCGTCCGAAGCCTGCCACGTGTCAACACTCACACATGCAACCATACACCTGTCCAGTACACTGTTTGGATGGTCCGAACTCAATATTATGTCATCCGTGACATCAGCCATCCGATGATACCAACACACGTGTCACTGCTCAAGTTCGGGTCGTCCGAACTCAACTTCAGAGAGTTCGAACTACTCGTATCCTCCGACCCTTGGCTCTGTTCCCAGTTCGGGTACTCTGAACTTAGTTCGGATCGTCTGATCCTTCCGGACCCTCGGAACCTTTTCCACCATTTTGAGTGTCCTGGATCCATTTCTGGACTCCGTTAGTTCATTTGGAATTCCCTTAATCATGTTTTACTAAATCCAAACATGATCACACGATTAACATGCTCATTAATCGCTAATTATGGATACGGGTTACTACATTCTCCACCCTTAAAAGATTTCGTCCTCAAAATCTAGGATAAAACCTTGAGAACGTATTAGAGATACTTGATTGAATTTTTGGTCAAAATAGCTTCCAACACACTCAGACTCTTGACAAAATTCCTGTAAGCTCTATTAATGCTGAACCGCATTAACATTCTCCCATCTGAAGATTACTGCGCTAGTGGTCGATAGTTGAACTCCTCGGGCACTAGCGTATCACAACACTAATACATCTTCCATTCTGACCACGATCTCCCTGATCACGCAGGATGTAGACACCCGATCGATCGAGATCTTTATCTCAAGAAAGATCTTAGACTGACGAAGACCAAGTCATAACGTGACTGGTTTACGACATTCGTCGAATCACTAATCGAATCTAACCATCTAATGATTCCAAAAGTTCTCTGTGCTTAACACCTCTAGTCAGGAAACACCATTCCCAACACTGTGCTGTCATAGCAAATTCCGAATTTCTCCCCAAGAGGATCTAGTTGACATAAGGTTATACTCCGACGTAACTGCTTAACACGATTCCCTAGAATAGTCATCCTTCCCATGCTCCACCGAAGCAAACGAGCTTCCCAAGCAATACTGGAAATTCAATCCACCACGTCCAGTGCGAATCACAGTTCACGTTTCTTAGTATATCTCAACACTATGTCCTGATGAAAACTATCATCGCTCGCCACTAATGACACTAAGTCATCTCTTAACCATTGGCCTGCGAAGCCACGCATACACTGCAATGGAAGTCATCACACCTTGATGATCTATATCATCTCGACCATAGGTTATTCACTCATGAATTCAATCGATGAACATCCTCCTTATTGTTATACATACATGAAATCACTATACACACATCAAGACTGTAGTGACCCTACCCGGATCCACTACCTAATCAGAGTTAAGAGCATAATTAAACATGCATTAAATAAATCACTGCGGAAGACTTAAATAAAAAACAGACCGGCAGAATACAGTCGGTTAAATAAATTCGATTATACAACCCAATCGAATAAATAAACCCTAAAGGCAAAACCTACAGCTAATCCTGCTGTCTTCACTAGTCACTGGCCACTCCAAGCTCCTGGTGCTCAATCCTGCACCTACACCTGCCCCGTCGAATGGGGTGTCCAGATATACAAAAAAGACTGAACGTGAGCTCTAAGATCAATACGAAAGCACTGGGTAAAACATATAAATATGATGCATGCAAATGATAGGGTATCCATATCTGGAATAACTGTATATAACTTCTCAGTAATGGCGCCTAGGACATGAGTGGTACAACCCGGGGAGCAAACCCTGCATACACTGCTCATTCCTATAGGACGTGGACTGTGTCCTCCGATGCTAATCACCCATGACCCGTCAGTCACTGGGCACTAGACATCAACCGTCCAGACAGGGCTGAGCGGTCCTACATGGCTCATCTCAAAAGATGGATAGACACAATATGATATGCACATGCTGCATAATAATATGACACATAAATGCAACATATAAGCATGCATAACCCACTGGCAATCTCAGTCTGTACTTGCGTACCTTACTACAGGCAGTTCCTAGCTGTCCCGCTCTAGGTTACAAGCCTATATCAGTTCTACAATGCAAATACCCATGCATCAATAATTAAGCTCTAAAAGCCTTAACTAAGCTATTGCATACTCCTAAATAATTTAAGGAGACCATAGCTATACCTGCGTCCGTCGTCAGCCCACTGATGGCGACTATCCCGCAACTAGGGGCACACCCCTGCTGCAGCTCCACAGCTTCGAGCACTGCTCCGCTACACGAGCACTGCCCCGCTACTATGTCAGACACTGTCCGACTATACTAAAATATATTTCCTACTCCAACTCTAAAATAAGAGTACCCAAAGCCCAAAATAGAGCTACTAGAGCGAAGGAGAGGAATTCGGAATTGGCAAGAAATGAGGAGCTCGGACCTATATTTATAGACGTTGATCGGAAGTTCCGTTCCCTGATCGGAAGCTCCAAACGTGCAGATCAGAAGCTCCGTTCCTCCGATCGATAGCTCCGATGCCACGTGTCAATCTCAACCACATGCAACCACACACCTGTCACCGACAATCGATCGGAAGCTCCGATCGCTGATCAGAAGATCCGATCTCCTTGCTTCCGATGTGGTTCCGATTTGGTTCCGATGTCACCAAGATCGGAAGCTCCGATCCTGGATCGGTGGTTCCGATCCCACTCGAGTCTTGGGGTCCTCTAAGCCATTTTCGAGTGTCATGGATCCATTTATGAACTCCGTTAACCCTTCTGAAATTTCCTTAATCATGTTTTACTTCATCTAAACATGATTACATGATTAATATACTCATTAATCGCTAATTCTGGATACGGGTTACTACATTCTCCCCCCCTTAAAAGATTTCATCCTCGAAATCTAGGGTAAAACCTCGAGAACGTAAGATAGACCACTACTTGAGTGTCTGGTCGAAATAGCTTCCGACACACTCAGACTCTCGTCGAATTCTCTGCAAGCTTCATTAATGCTGAACCGCATTAACATTTTCCCGGCTGAAAATTTCTGCGCTACTGGTCGACAATCGAACTCCTCTAGCACTCGCATATCACAACACTGATATGTCTTCCAAACTGACCCCGATCTCTCTGGTCACGAAAGATGCAATACCCGTTCGATCAAGATCATTGTGTCAAGGAAAATCTTATACTGACGAGGACCAAGTCATAACCTGACTGGTTTACGACAATCATCGAATCGCTAATCAATTCTAACCATCTAATGGTTCCAAAATTTCTCGATGTTCAACACCTCTAGTCAGGAAAACGCTACTCCCAACATTGTGCTGACTCATTCTAACATGAATCTTGCTTTAAGATAATCCAGTTGACTCAAGTCTATACTTCAACGTAACTGCTCACAATGTTCCCTAGACTGGTTACCCTCCCCACTCTCCCTGAAGCATAACCGGCTTCCCAAGGAATACTGGGAACTTAAACCATCATGTCTAGTACATTCTGCTGTCCTCATTTCTTAGTATAACCTCAACACTGTGCCCTGATGATAACAATCATCACTTGCAATTCATGACGCTACGTCATCTCCTAGCCATTGGCCTGCGAAGTCACGCATACATTGCAATGGAAGTCATCACGCCGCTGATGATCTACATCACCTCGATCATGGGTTATTCACCTCATGAATTTCCATTGATATACATCCTCTGGTTAGTTATACATACTCGCAATCACTGTACACACATCAAGACTAGGGCAAGCTCCCACTAATATGCTCGACTGGGACATTCCACAGTGCACAGACATATGGAAACACTTCCTATTCCGTCTCGAAACTCGACAGTCATTGTACCTGGTATAACTCAACTCGGAGTCTCTGATGATACCATCATTGCTCATCCCAACCTCCCAAGGTTGAATCATAAAGATCCTGGAAAATAAATCCCAACAGATTCTCAATATTCAAATCGCTCCCTTGCTGAACGCATCATCCTTAGCACTGAAAAGACGAAGATTCATGATGAACACGTCATCCCTGGAATATCGCAATTCGCTTTTTACCAAATTACTTGTCACCTAACACACGTCCAACTATCGTCCATTGCTAAAGCGCAATATCCTTGACAAATAGTCCGCACGGATGTGACTCACGGCTTGAAAAGAACAAACCTGATCCCTCTTGATTTTGCGAAATCTTCAATTCCCACAACAATCTTGTTGGCTACCAAGTTGAAATTCTACTATCTCTGTCATTTCAGAGACATCGTTCATCACACCCTAGAAGGCTAATGACACCTTCTGCTAGATCTCGAGGATCAGATCCCAGCTAATGTCACACAGATCAGACAACTGATGTTTCCTTGCTAATGTCCATTAGCATTTCCAACTACTCGTCGGACCCAACCACAACGGTACACATAGATGCCCTCACTTAACCGAAATGTCCAGTCAACAATCTTCACTATTGTTGTTCAATGGAAAACTCTCACATGAAATAATAACATGATCCTTTCCTGACCTATTGCTATCACTAAGCAATTGATTATATCAATATCAGTTTCCTTCTTAACAAGAATGCACTATACTGGAAACTACCAACTTCCTTGCTTGTCTCCACTGTCAAGTTAGCACCTAACTTGATCATACAAGTCCACTTGCAATCTTTCCCGATTACAGCAATCCCAGAAGATTCATCTCTGATGATCATTGAGACCAAATAACTCAAATCTCCGATTTCTCTGAGATGGTATTCAGTACTCTTCCCATAAGCATTACTTGACAAAATACTATCCCAAGTATTTCTTAATTGCTACATCCTGATCAACCCTGATTGGCTCAACCAATCGAATTCGTCGATCTACTTAAGCTCGCACTTATCAAATCAAACCACTACTGATCATCCAACATAAATGGCTCGGTCAATAACCATGACTCAGCTGCCACAAAGAACCATTCCCAAACGGTGTCAGATCACAGTACATAAGTAGTTTACTTGGCACAAGTCCTGTGCCTTTTCAGCACTACTAACCATTGCTTCGTATTCTGAACTTAATTATCCTAACTCTGACAGAGTTACCCAATAACCACTAGTAGTCACTAGCACAGATCCCGTGCCACCTTAGCACTACTAATCGTTGTCTTGTTCACCCAAGGCAAACATAAACTAAGCCCATTCCTTCCCATGGAAAATCCTATGCTCAATCTATGAAAATATCAGACAGTACTTAGCGCAACCACTGGACTCACTATCCTTACCTCGTTCATTCAGAATGAACACCACGGCTCGTCAAGTCCAAAAAGAATAACTTAAAGTATCCCAAAGAGTTCCACAATCTTCGGACACTCTCCTGATCATATCCCTTGTTAAGATTGTGCAACAGTTTAAGACTAAGGTAGCTTACCTCAATAACCCACCTGGACAACCACCAAGGATTCACGGTCATAGGCCATGCTTCCCTCACATCTCAAATAGTCATATACAATCCTCAACGTCTGATATAATCCAATACTGATGAAGCCAATCATCAAAGAGTAGTCCTCGTATTCGAGTCAAAGTCTTAAAACAGCATCCCATCCAATATCTTGGATAATTCCTATCACAAGGAAATTCTAACCACAACTTTGATGACAACCCCTAGTCATCGTTGGTAAAATCCGTCCACCTACTAGATACATACGTCTAGCAGTAACCCAAAGGTTAAAACCTTATCTTCCCAGAGTACACACTTGTCAAGGAAATCCCTCCCAGACTGGTCCCTACAGCAGAATACTCAACTATATCTCTAGAACACCAGAGGATATCGAACCATCGATATCAAACCTGATATCTTAATCCAAGGTCATACCCTGTCGTGATTGTCACCAATTCCTAGACTAAACAACCTTCCCACCGCCAATCCTGAAGCACATGGCTCCCAGATAACCTCTGACGTACAAGGACTCCCAGAGTAACTGTAGTGACCCTTACTCGGATCACCTACTAAACAGAACTTAGACATGCAATTAACTTAAATAAACAGATATCAGAATAAAACTGCGGAAACCATAAACAATATACAATCCCAAGTAAAGGAATCTGTAATTTATCCAATAATATACAACCAAATCGAATAGCTGTATAAACCCAAACAATAGTAATAAAACCTAGACGAAGCTCCAGCTGGCCAACCGCTGACTAGCCCCTCCTGGATCCACCCTCCTCGTCCAAACGCAAACCTGCCCCATGGAATAGGGCGTCCAGAAAATACAGAGTACGAGACGTGAGCATAAAACGCTCAGTACGAGAGTATGAGTATACATGCATGCAAAGTGAACTCCCTATAGACTCGTGGTCAAGGATTAGATAACAGAGACAGACCGGGCCCTGGTATGTAGCACGCTGTGCCGTCGCTTCAGGAGGTGGCTCCCATACCGAAATAACCGTGGATACGCCGGACCCAAATCGATGGAAGTCCATCCACTAACAGGATAGAGTACAACCCTACTAACAGACATCTCGAAAGAGATACAGCAAGATGCAAATGAATGCAGCATAATATCATGGCATATAAATCATGCAGTCACATAATACATGCATACTCAGTCAGGATATCTCGAACAGTACTTTCGTACCTCAAAACAGTGCAAGCTCTACCAACTCTAGGTCCACGCCTATAGTCTGCTCTACACTGCCAAATGATACTACTATCAATAAAGTGCTCTAAAAGCCTTAACTAAGCTATTGCATACTCCCAAATATTTATAGGAAGCAAAAGCTATACCTTCGTCCGTCGTTAGCCCTTTGATGTCGATGCCTCCAGAACTTGGGCACAACTCCGCTACGACTACCGAACGCCTCGCCGACCTCCGGACCAAGCCTAAGAAGACTAGAACAGCTCTAAAAGGACTAGAATGGAAAGGAGAACTCGAAATTGGCAAATGAAAGTAAAGCCTTGGCCTTCTATTTATAGACAACGATCGGAACTTTCGATCCTTGATCGGAACGTCCGAACCTCGATCGGAACGTCCGATCCTGCCATCGGAGCTTCCGAAAATCCTGATCTGCCACGTGTCAAAATATCACTTGTTGACTCCGGATAGGGGTGATCGGAGCTTCCGATCCTGATCGGAGCTTCCGATCTTGCCACACGTCATGCCTGACGTAATATCGATCGGAGCTTCCGATCCTGATCGGAGCTTCCGATCTCACCTTCGGAGCTTCCGAACTCTACCCAAGTAATTATGATTAATCCCTTAATTACTGATTTTGGTTACGGGCTACTACATTCTCCCCCACTTAAGATATTTCATCCTCGAAATCAGATCTTAAGTACCGAATGCAAATACAGAAATCGGAAACATTCTTTATTCAAATCAAACATTTACAGAGTTTGCAACTGAATACAACTTTAAAGAATGAAATCAAAACAACTCAGGATGGTCTTTACAACTTTAAAGAATGAAATCAAATCAACGGCAAATGATCCTGCCAGGCTGAACCAAAATCCATGACGCACGCTCTAAGCATATCCTCTAAAGTACGGATAGTGCGCTCTGACTGACCATCAGTCTTCGGATGATAGGCAGTACTCAAACTGAGAGTAGTACCCATCGCACGCTGAACACTCCCCCAGAATCTAGAATTAAACCTGGGGTCCCTATCGCTGACAATGCTCACAGGCACTCCATGAAGTCGGACGATCTCCTGAATGTACATCCGTGCCATGCGATCCACAGAGTACTCTCAGCTATAGGCAATGAAATGCGCTGACTTGGTGAGTCGGTCCACCACAACCCAGATAGCATCACAGTTCCTTGGGGATACCGGCAAATGGGTCACAAAGTCCATTGTGATAAACTCCCATTTCCATTCAGGAATAGGCAGACTGTGAAGCAATCCTCCAGGTCGTCGGTGCTCTGCCTTGACCTGTTGACACACCAAACATCTCGAAACAAACTGATAAACACTGCGTTTCATTTCCTTCCACCAGAAACGAGTACGTAGATCCTTGTACATCTTGTTGCTCCCAGGATGAATACTCAACTTAATGCGATGCGCCTGAGACAAAATCTCCTCTCGCAACTCTTCATCCTGCGGAATCACAAGCCTACCAGAAAAACACAGAAATCCATCTGACTGATAATGAAATCCAGACGAGCTACCCTCGTTAGCTAGACGAGCTAAACGCTGGGTCTTCGAATCAGACATCTGAGCATCTCGGATCCGCGAATACAAGGCTGGCTCAGATAATATCGCAAACATCTGGATACTCTGCATACCTTTCTTATGCTTGAAGGTAAAACCTGAAGTACAACAGTCACTGATCGCACTAGACATCGAACAAGTCTGAAGTGCAGATAGTCGCACCTTGCGACTCAAAGCATCAGTGGTGAGATTAGCAGCTCCCGGATGGTACTTAATCTCGCAATCATAGTCCTTAAGCAAGTCCATCCAACGTCTCTGCCTCATGTTCAACTCCGCCTGAGTGAACAAATACTTGAGACTCTTATGGTCGGTGAAGATCTCAAATTTCTCGCCATACAGATAATGACGCCAGATCTTCAAAGCGAACACAATGGCTGCTAACTCCAAATCATGGACTGGTTAGTTGTGCTCGTGAAGCTTCAGCTGTCTAGAAGCGTATGCAATCACATGCCCATTCTGAGTCAGGACACAACCTAACCCCTGAAGAGAAGCATCCGTATATACCACATACCCTCCAGATCCGGACGGTAATGCCAACACCGGCGCAGAAGTCAACCGCCATCGAAGCTCACAGAAATTCTCCTCACACTCGGAGGATCACTCGAAATCCACACCCTTGCGGGTAAGCTGCGTCAACGGTCGAGCTAACTGAGAGAAGTTCAGAATGAAGCGACGATAATACCCTGCTAGACCCAGAAAACTACGGATCTCAGCAACTGTCGTCGGACGTGACCAATTAAGTACCGCTTCAATCTTGCTTGGATCAACAGAAATCCCCTCCCTGGATATGATATGGCCAAGAAAGACCACTCTATCCATCCAGAACTCACACTTGCTCAGCTTGGCGTACAACTGCTCATCTCAAAGAGTCTGTAGTACCAACCGCAAGTGAGAAACATGCTCTTCCGTATTACGTGAATACACCAAGATGTCATCAATGAAGACCACGACAAACTTGTCCAAGTACTCCCTGAAGACACGGTTCATCAAATCCATGAATATAGCCGGCGCATTAGTCAAACCAAATGGCATCACTAGGAACTCGTAATGCCCATAGCGAGTACGGAATGCAGTCTTGGCTACGTCCTGATCACGGACTCTCAACTGATGATACCCAGATCTCAAGTCAATCTTGGAGTAAACTGATGTGCCCTGCAGCTGGTCAAACAAGTCATCAATACGAGGCAACGGATACTTGTTCTTCATAGTGACTCGATTCAGCTGCCGATAGTCAATGCACAGCCGCATCGACCCATCCTTCTTCTTCACGAAGAGAACATGAGCTTCCCAAGGAGATACACTAGGACGAATGTACCCCTTGTCCAAAAGATCCTGTAGCTGATTCTTCAACTCACGCATCTCTGACGGAGCCAGACGATACGGTGCTCTAGAAATAGGCGAAGTACCCGGCATCAACTCTATGCCAAACTCGACTTCCCTAGCAGGAGGAAAACCCGGAATCTCATCAGGAAATACATCTGGAAATTCATCCACAACAGGAATGCTCTCTATCCCAATACTCTCAGCGGACAAATCAACTGCATAGATAAGGTAGCCTTCCCCGCCAGACTCTAGAGCTCGACAGGCTCTCAAAGCTGATACCAAAGGCATCGGGGGTCGCGCTCCCTCACCATAGAAAAAACAACTCTCACTCCCTTCCGGATGAAAGCGTACTAATCTCTGATAGCAGTCCACTGAAGCTCGATAGGTAGTCAACATATCTATTCCCAGAATGCAATCAAAGTCATCCATCGCTAGGACCATGAGATTCGCTAACAGAATGTTCCCTTTGAACTCTAAAGGGCAACCCATCACTAGACGCTTAGCCAAAGCAGAATGGCCCGTCGGAGTAGAAACAGACATCACTACGTCTAGTGCAATGCATGCTAACTTATGCCTCTTAACAAAACGTGAAGAAATGAAGGAATGAGATGCACCAGTGTCAATAAGTACAAGAGCAGGTATACCATAAAGCAGAAATGTACCTGCGATAACTTTCTCATTCTCCTCCACAGCCTGATAATGTCTCAGGGCAAACACCTGGCCAGAAGCTCGTGGCCTCAAATGAGAACTCCCAGCAGACTGTCCCTGCGACCTCTGCTGTAAGGTGTCTTGAGAACCCGATCCTGAACCAGATCCAGAACCGCCTCCCCCAGACAGTGGACAATCCCTCTGGATATGACCAGTCTCTCCACAACGGAAACAAGCTCCAGAAGCTCTACGGAACTTGTCGGATGGATGGTTCTTCCCACAGTGATCACACTTGTCCTTCTTACCGTAACGGACAACACCTCCAGAACCAGAGGAAGAAGAAGATCCAGACTTCTTGAAAGTTTGGGCATGGAGACCCAAAGAACTAGTAGGCCTCGACTGAGGGAAAGACCTGTTCCGTCGAATGCTGTCCTCCGCCTGGTGACAACGGCTCACCAAACCCTCGTAGGACATGTCATCACCAACCGCCACATGGTCATGGATCTCAGGGTTAAGGCCCTGAAGAAACAGATTATACTTCATCTCTGAGCTATCAGCAATCTCGGGGCAATAGGATAGCAGATCAAAGAACCTCTGCTGATACTCATCGATAGACATGGCTCCCTGTCGCAGACTCAGTAGCTCGCCCGCCTTCGACTGTCAGAGTGCAGGAGGAAAGTACCTCTTTTGGAAAGCTGTGCGGAACTCGGCCCAGGTGGCCACTCCTCTCGCCGCAACAAAAGGTGCAGAAGTAAACCTCCACCACCTGCGCGCACGCCCATCCAGAAGATAGCCAAGGGTCTCCACCTTCTGCTCCTCGGTGCATTGGAAAGTCTGAAAAGTCATCTCCATGCGGTCTAACCAGTTCTCCGCATCTTCCGGAGACTCTCCTCCAACTAAGGGCTTAGGACCCATAGCTAAGAATCGACGCACAGTGAAACGCTCGTCGTCATGATGACGATGACGCCGTTCTCGATGAGGCTCCCGGTCGGCATCACCCCAACGCCCACCAACACTGCCATGAGAACTCCGGTCGTCACGATTTGACATCTACAAAAATACCTCAAGATGAGACTAAATCCCAAGAATTCTTTTGCATGCTCTGATACCATAAATGTAGTGACCCTTACCCGGATCACCTACTAAACAGAACTTAGGCATGCAATTAACTTAAATAAACAGATATCAGAATAAAACTGCGGAAACCATAAACAATATACAATCCCAAGTAAAGGAATCTGTAATTTATCCAATAATATACAACCAAATCGAATAGCTGTATAAACCCAAACAACAGTAATAAAACCTAGACGAAGCTCCAGCTGTCCAACCGCTGACTAGCCCCTCCTGGATCCACCCTCCTCGTCCAAACGCAAACCTGCCCCATGGAATAGGGTGTCCAGAAAATACAGAGTACGAGACGTGAGCATAAAACGCTCAGTACGAGAGTATGAGTATACATGCATGCAAAGTGAACTCCCTATAGACTCGAGGTCAAGGATCAGATAACAGAGACAGACCGGGCCCTGGTATGTAGCACGCTGTGCCGTCGCTTCAGGAGGTGGCTGCCATACCGAAATAACCGTGGATACGCCGGACCCAAATCAATGGAAGTCCATCCACTAACAGGATAGGGTACAACCCTACTAACAGACATCTCGAAAGAGATACAACAAGATGCAAATGAATGCAGCATAATATCATGGCATATAAATCATGCAGTCACATAATACATGCATACTCAGTCAGGATATCTCGAACAGTACTTTCGTACCTCAAAACAGTGCAAGCTCTACCAACTCTAGGTCCACGCCTATAGTCTGCTCTACACTGCCAAATGATACTACTATCAATAAAGTGCTCTAAAAGCCTTAACTAAGCTATTGCATACTCCCAAATATTTATAGGAAGCAAAAGCTATACCTTCGTCCGTCGTTAGCCCTTTGATGTCGATGCCTCCAGAACTTGGGCACAACTCCGCTACGACTACCGAACGCCTCTCCGACCTCCGGACCAAGCCTAAGAAGACTAGAACAGCTCTAAAAGGACTAGAATGGAAAGGAGAACTCGGAATTGGCAAATGAAAGTGAAGCCTCGGCCTTCTATTTATAGACAACGATCGGAACTTCCGATCCTTGATCGGAACGTCCGAACCTCGATCGGAACGTCCGATCCTGCCATCGGAGCTTCCGAAGATCCTGATCTGCCACGTGTCAAAATATCACTTGTTGACTCCGGATAGGGGTGATCGGAGCTTCCGGTCCTGATCGGAGCTTCCGATCTTGCCACACGTCATGCCTGACATAATATCGATCGGAGCTTCCGATCTCACCTTCGGAGCTTCCAAACTCTACCCAAGTAATTATGATTAATCCCTTAATTACTGATTTTGGTTACGGGCTACTACAGTAACACTGGCATAGGGTCGCGTCCCATCACGTCTAGTCATGGTCATAGTCCACAACTCTCGGCATATACTGGACCTGGTATCCCGATGAAAATCCATCATCACAAGCCTCAACCTAACAAAGGTCAGACATCCTACTATTCTAAGGAAACAATCTTAGAATGAAGCCCAAACGTTCTAAACCGAACAATACCCTTAATGCCTCTAGATGAGTCCACTCATCACTGGCACTAACATAGTCCACTGACTAACCAGGTCAATCCTAGGAAAACGCCTAGACTAACCACAAGTCAAACAGTTACAGTCGGCCCACTCAATCCTATGAGTTGCAATATTTGTACGCAAATCAACTAAAACAATTCCAATCCTAGCAAAATCACTTGCAATCATCCACGAATTGTTGGATAAATAAAACATGTATCATTGCTTCCATTTACGTACAATTTCTCAATTACAATCCCATGTAATACATACAGTATTCAAAATACAATGAAATGTACAATAGAACTTGAAATGATACAACCATAGTATGATGATTCATTACAACTGAAATACTGTTTACAACTACAATGATACAGTATTTAAATCATCGTACTAGTCTTAGTTTCTTGAGCATGAAGCTTCTAATCGACACACGCATCAATACAAGCATACTCCCGACCAAGTCTCTCTACGCGTCCTCCTACGAAGAACTCTGGAGAAATGGCTCGTGATAGCTAACCAGCTATGCCCTGCGTCAGTGCATGTCAGCCGACCTCTTCTGCTCACGATCTACCATTAGTGTTCTTCTTGCAACCAAATCATGCTTTAGAACATGAAGTTTCCCGTGTGCCTACCAAAAGCATCGATACAAGAATACCGGCAAAACCATGTGCTACATAAGGTTAAAGACCTCACGCTCGAAACCTGTCATGCTTTAGGCACTCGAGGCATTCTTTGGTGAAGGTCTATCTGACAATCTCTCCATCTACGACTGGAGAATCTTTAGAGTAGTGTCATCATGGTATGGAAGATACAGATGCAAGCATCAAGTGCGTCCCATCCAATGCTCTGCCACTGCCTCTGGCATCCGGTACTCGATCCAAAACTAGGATCCACATGAGTAGAAGTCTTGAAAACTCGGACACGATCCATCACTCCTGTCCGCACTTGCTGGAATCCCATAAGCCAAATCTTCATAAATCCTGCCGATGATGATAGTCTCTGGGCAAACTAATTGCCGCATCATCACTTCTTCCAAGGTCTCATCAATCCTATAAGGATAACCCAAAGTCTCATTACTATATCCCAAGTCTCTTGCATGCATATGCTCTGATACCAATAAATGTAGTGACCCTACCCGGATCCACTACCTAATCAGAGTTAAGAGCATAATTAAACATGCATTAAATAAATTGCTGCGGAAGACTTAAATAAAAAAACAGACCAGCAGAATACAACCGGTTAAATAAATTTGATTATACAACCCAATCGAATAAATAAACCCTAAAGGAAAAACCTACAGCTAATCCTGCTGTCTTCACTAGTCACTGGCCACTCCAAGCTCCTGGTGCTCAATCCTGCACCTACACCTGCCCCGTCGAATGGGGTGTCCAGATATACAGAAAAGCTGAACGTGAGCTCTAAGCTCAATAAGAAAGAACTGGGTAAAACATACATGTAGTAGCCCGAACCCTAATTGAGTAATTAAAAGATTAATGCTAATTAAATAAATTGGGGATTGGACGGATCGGAAGCTCCGAAGGGACGATCGGAAGCTCCGATCGGGATCGGAAGCTCCGATGAGGATCGGAGGCACCGATGATATTACGTCATCCATGACGTGTGACTGGATCGGAAGCTCCGATCAGGACCGGAGGCTCCGATCACCCCTATCCGGAATCAACAAGTGATATTTTGACACGTGGCAGATCAGGATCTTCGGAAGCTCCGATGGCAGGATCGGACGTTCCGATCGAGGTTCGGACGTTCCGATCGAGGATCGGAGGCTCCGATCGTTGTCTATAAATAGAAGGCCGAGACTTCATTTCTCCTTTCCAATTCCGGATTTCCTCTCTATTTCTAGTCATATTCGAGTTGTTCTAGCCTTCCTAGGCTTGAATCGGGAGTCGTCTAGACGTTCGGTAGTCGTAGCGGAGTTGTGCCCAAGTTCTGGAGGCATCGACATCAAAGGGCTAACGACGGACGAAGGTATAGCTTTTGCTCCCTATAAATATTTAGGAGTATGCAATAGCTTAGTTAAGGCTTTTAGAGCACTTTAATGATAGTAGTATCATTTGGCAGTGTAGAGCAGACTATAGGCGTGGACCTAGAGTTGGTAGAGCTTGCACTGTTTTGAGGTACGAAAGTACTGTTCGAGATATCCTGACTGAGTATGCATGTATTATATGACTGCATGATTTATATGCCATGATATTATGCTGCATTCATTTGCATCTTGCTGTATCTCCTTCGAGATGTCTGTAGTAGGGTTGTACCCTATCTTGTTAGTGGATGGACTTCCATCGATTTGGGTCCGGCGTATCCACAGTTATCTCGGTATGGGAGCCACCTCCTGAAGCGACGGCACAGCGTGCTACATACCAGGGCCCGGTCTGTCTCTGTTATCTGATCCTTGACCTCGAGTCTATAGGGAGTTCACTTTGCATGCATGTATACTCATACTCTCGCACTGAGCGTTGTATGCTCACGTCTCGTACTCTGTATTTTCTGGACACCCTATTCCATGGGGCAGGTTTGCGATTGGACGAGGAGGGTGGATCCAGGAGGGGCTAGTCAGTGGTTGGCCAGCTGGAGCTTCGTCTAGGTTTTATTACTGTTGTTTGGGTTTATACAGCTATTCGATTTGGTTGTATATTATTGGATAATTACAGATTCCTTTTCTTGGGATTGTATAATGTTATTGGTTTCCGCAGTTTTATTCTGATATCTGTTTTATTAAGTAAATTGCATGCCTAAGTTCTGTTTAGTAGGTGATCCGGGTAAGGGTCACTACATTTATGGTATCAGAGCATGCAAAAGATTTCTTTGGATTTAGTCTCATCTTGAGGTATTTTTGTAGATGTCAAATCGTGACGACCAGAGTTCTCATGGCAGTGTTGGTGGGCGTTGGGGTGATGCCGACCGGGAGCCTCGTCGAGAACGGCGTCATCGTCACCATGACGACGAGCGTTTCACTGTGCGTCGATTCTTCGCTATGGGTCCTAAGCCCTTAGTTGGAGGTGAGTCTCCGGAGGATGCGGAGAACTGGTTAGACCGCATGGAGACGACTTTTCAGACTTTCCAATGCACCGATGAGCAGAAGGTGGAGACCCTTGGCTATCTTCTGGATGGGCGTGCGCGCAGGTGGTGGAGGTTTACTTCTACACCTTTTGTTGCGGCGAGAGGAGTGGCCACCTGGGCCGAGTTCCGCACAGCTTTCCAAAAGCGGTATTTTCCTCCTGCACTCCGACAGTCGAAGGTAGGCGAGCTACTGAGTCTGCGACAGGGAACCATGTCTATCGATGAGTATCAGCAGAGGTTCTTTGATCTGCTATCCTATTGCCCCGAGATTGCTGATAGCTCAGAGATGAAGTATAATCTGTTTCTTCAGGGCCTTAACCCTGAGATCCATGACCGTGTGGCAGTTGGTGACGACATGTCCTACGAGGGTTTGGTGAGCCGTTGTCACCAGGTGGAGGACAGCATTCGGCGGAACAGGTCTTTCTCTCAGTCGAGACCTGCTAGTTCTTTGGGTCCCCGTGCCCAAACTTTCAAGAAGTCTGGATCTTCTTCTTCCTCTGGTTCTGGGGGTGTTGTCCGTTTTGGTAAGAAGGACAAGTGTAATCACTGTGGGAAGAACCATCCATCCGACAAGTGCCGTAGAGCTTCTGGAGCTTGTTTTCGTTGTGGAGAGACTGGTCATATCCGGAGGGATTGTCCACAGTCTGGGGGAGGCGGTTCTGGTTCTGGTTCAGGATCGGGTTCTCAGGCCACCGTTCAGCAGAGGTCGCAGGGACAGTCTGCTGGGAGTTCTCATTTGAGGCCACGAGCTTCTGGCCAGGTGTTTGCCCTGAGACATGATCAGGCAGTGGAGGAGAATGAGAAAGTCATCGCAGGTACATTTATGCTTTATGGTATACCTGCTCTTGTACTTATTGACACTGGTGCATCTCATTCCTTCATTTCTGCAACGTTTTGTTAAGAGGCATAAGTTACCATGCATTGCACTAGACGTAGTGATGTCTGTTTCTACTCCGACGGGCCAATCTGCTTTGGCTAAGCGTCTAGTGATGGGTTGCCCTTTAGAGTTCGAAGGGAACGTTCTGTTAGCGAATCTCATGGTCCTGGCGATGGACGACTTTGATTGCATTCTGGGAATAGATGTGCTGACTACCTATCGAGCTTCAGTGGACTGCTATCAGAGATTAGTACGCTTTCATCCGGAAGGGAGTGAGAGTTGGTTTTTTCTATGGTGAGGGAGCGCGACCCCCGATGCCTTTGGTATCAGCTTTGAGAGCCTGTCGAGCTCTAGAGTCTGGCGGGGAAGGCTACCTTATCTATGCAGTTGATTTGTCCGCTGAGAGTATTGGGATAGAGAGCATTCCTGTTGTGGATGAATTTCCAGATGTGTTTCCTGATGAGATTCCAGGTTTTCCTCCTGCTAGGGAAGTCGAGTTTGGCATAGAGTTGATGCCGGGTACTTCGCCTATTTCTAGAGCACCGTATCGTCTGGCTCCGTCAGAGATGCGTGAGTTAAAGAATCAGCTACAGGATCTTTTGGACAAGGGGTACATTCGTCCTAGTGTATCTCCTTGGGGAGCTCCTGTTCTCTTCGTGAAGAAGAAGGATGGGTCGATGCGGCTGTGCATTGACTATAGGCAGCTGAATCGAGTTACTGTGAAGAACAAGTATCCGTTGCCTCGTGTTGATGATTTGTTTGACCAGCTGCAGGGCACATCAATTTACTCCAAGATTGACTTGAGATCTGGGTATCATCAGTTGAGAGTCCGTGATCAGGACGTAGCCAAGAGTGCATTCCGTACTCGCTATGGGCATTACGAGTTCCTAGTGATGCCATTTGGTTTGACTAATGCGCCGGCTATATTCATGGATCTGATGAACCGTGTCTTCAGGGAGTATTTGGACAAGTTTGTCGTGGTCTTCATTGAAGACATCCTGGTTTATTCGCGTAATACGGAAGATCATGTTTCTCACTTGCAGTTGGTACTACAGACTCTTCGAGATGAGCAGTTGTACGCCAAGCTGAGCAAGTGTGAGTTCTGGATGGATAGAGTGGTCTTCCTTGGCCATATCATATCCAGGGAAGGGATTTCTGTTGATCCAAGCAAGATTGAAGCGGTACTTAATTGGTCGCGTCCGACGACGGTTGCTGAGATCCGTAGTTTTCTGGGTCTAGCAGGGTATTATCATCGCTTCATTCTGAATTTCTCTCAGTTAGCTCGACCGTTGACGCAGCTTACCCGCAAGGGTGTGGATTTTGAGTGGTCCTCCGAGTGTGAGGAGAATTTCCGTGAGCTTCGACGGCGGTTGACTTCTGCGCCGGTGTTAGCATTACCGTCAGGATCTGGAGGGTATGTAGTTTACACGGATGCTTCTCTTCAGGGGTTAGGTTGTGTCCTGACTCAGAATGGGCATGTGATCGCATACGCTTCTAGACAGCTGAAGCTTCACGAGGACAACTACCCAGTCCATGATTTGGAATTGGCAGCCATTGTGTTCGCTTTGAAGATCTGGCGTCATTATCTGTATGGCTAGAAATTTGAGATCTTCACCGACCATAAGAGTCTCAAATATTTGTTCACTCAGGCAGAATTGAACATGAGACAGAGACGTTGGATGGACTTGCTTAAGGACTATGATTGCGAGATTAAGTACCATCCGGGAGCTGCTAATCTCATCGCTGATGCTTTGAGTCGCAAGGTGCGACTATCCGCACTTCAGACTTGTTCGATGTCTAGTGCGATCAGTGACTGTTGTACTTCAGGTTATACCTTCAAGCATAAGAAAGGTATGCAGAGTATCCAGATGTTTGCGATATTATCTGAGCCAGCCTTGTATTCGCGGATCCGAGATGCTCAGATGTCTGATTCGAAGACCCAGCGTTTAGCTCGTCTAGCTAACGAGGGTAGCTCGTCTGGATTTCATTATCAGTCAGATGGCTTTCTGTGTTTGTCTGGTAGGCTTGTGATTCCACAGGATGAAGAGTTGCGAGAGGAGATTTTATCTCAGGCACATCGCACTAAGTTGAGTATTCATCCTGGGAGCAACAAGATGTACAAGGATCTACGTACTCGTTTCTGGTGGAAGGAAATGAAACGTAGTGTTTATCAGTTTGTTTCCAGATGTTTGGTGTGTCAACAGGTCAAGGCAGAGCACCGATGACCTGGAGGATTGCTTCACAGTCTGCCTATTCCTGAATGGAAATGGGAGTTTATCACTATGGACTTTGTGACCCATTTGCCGGTATCCCCGAGGAATTGTGATGCTATCTGGGTTGTGGTGGACCGACTCACCAAGTCAGCGCATTTCATTGCCTATAGCCGGGAGTACAATGTGGATCGTATGGCTCGGTTGTACATTCAGGAGATCGTTCGACTTCATGGAGTGCCTGTGAGCATTGTCAGCGATCGGGACCCCAGGTTTACTTCTAGATTCTGGGGGAGTGTTCAGCGTGCGATGGGTACTACTCTCAGTTTGAGTACAGCCTATCATCCAGAGACTGATGGTCAGTCAGAGCGCACTATCCGTATGTTAGAGGATATGCTTAGAGCGTGCGTCTTGGATTTTGGTTCAGCCTGGCAGGACCATTTGCCGTTGATCGAGTTCGCTTACAACAACAGCTATCACACTAGTATTGGGATGGCACCTTTTGAGGCGTTGTATGGGCGACGTTGTCGTACTCCACTCTTCTGGGAAGAAGTGGGGGAGAGACAGGCTGAGGGATCGGAGTTTATCCAACAGGCGATAGACATTGTTGATCAGATCAAGAAACGGATTAAGACTGCACAGGATCGTCAGGCCAGCTATGCTAATATCAAGCGTAGGCCTTTGCAGTTCGAGGTCGGGGAGAAAGTGTTTCTGAGAGTGTCACCTTTCCGCAAGATTCTCAGATTTGGCCTTAAGGGCAAGTTGTCTCCCAGATTTATCGGTCCGTTTGAGATCTTAGAGAGCATTGGCGATTTGGCTTATCGACTAGCTTTGCCACCGCATCTATCCAGTATTCACGACGTGTTCCACGTATCTCTGTTGCGACGGTATGTGGCGGATGAGTCCCATATTCTGCAGCGATCTGAGGTTCAGGTAGACAAGGATTTGACTTATGTTGAGAAACCTCTTCGCATCCTTGATTTTAAGGATAAGGTTTTACGAAACAAAGTCATTCCTTTGGTTTTAGTTCAGTGGCAGCGCCGAGGCACTGAGGAAGCTACTTGGGAGCTTGAGGACAGGATGCGTAAAGACCATCCTGAGTTGTTTTGATTTCATTCTTCAAGTTGTATTCAGTTGCAAACTCTGTAAACGTTTGTTTGAATAAAGAATGTTTCTGATTTCTGTATTTGCATTCGGTACTTAAGATCTGATTTCGAGGACGAAATATCTTAAGTGGGGGAGAATGTAGTAGCCCGAACCCTAATTGAGTAATTAAAAGATTAATGCTAATTAAATAAATTGGGGATTGGACGGATCGGAAGCTCCGAAGGGACGATCGGAAGCTCCGATCGGGATCGGAAGCTCCGATGAGGATCGGAGGCACCGATGATATTACGTCATCCATGACGTGTGGCTGGATCGGAAGCTCCGATTAGGACCGGAGGCTCCGATCACCCCTATCCGGAATCAACAAGTGATATTTTGACACGTGGCAGATCAGGATCTTTGGAAGCTCCGATGGCAGGATCGGACGTTCCGATCGAGGTTCGGACGTTCCGATCGAGGATCGGAGGCTCCGATCGTTGTCTATAAATAGAAGGCCGAGACTTCATTTCTCCTTGCCAATTCCGGATTTCCTCTCTATTTCTAGTCATATTCGAGTTGTTCTAGCCTTCCTAGGCTTGAACCGGGAGTCGTCTAGACGTTCGGTAGTCGTAGCGGAGTTGTGCCCAAGTTCTGGAGGCATCGACATCAAAGGGCTAACGACGGACGAAGGTATAGCTTTTGCTCCCTATAAATATTTAGGAGTATGCAATAGCTTAGTTAAGGCTTTTAGAGCACTTTAATGATAGTAGTATCATTTGGCAGTGTAGAGCAGACTATAGGCGTGGACCTAGAGTTGGTAGAGCTTGCACTGTTTTGAGGTACGAAAGTACTGTTCGAGATATCCTGACTGAGTATGCATGTATTATATGACTGCATGATTTATATGCCATGATATTATGCTGCATTCATTTGCATCTTGCTGTATCTCCTTCGAGATGTCTGTAGTAGGGTTGTACCCTATCCTGTTAGTGGATGGACTTCCATCGATTTGGGTCCGGCGTATCCACAGTTATCTCGGTATGGGAGCCACCTCCTGAAGCGACGGCACAGCGTGCTACATACCAGGGCCCGGTCTGTCTCTGTTATCTGATCCTTGACCTTGAGTCTATAGGGAGTTCACTTTGCATGCATGTATACTCATACTCTCGCACTGAGCGTTGTATGCTCACGTCTCGTACTCTGTATTTTCTGGACACCCTATTCCATGGGGCAGGTTTGCGATTGGACGAGGAGGGTGGATCCAGGAGGGGCTAGTCAGTGGTTGGCCAGCTGGAGCTTCGTCTAGGTTTTATTACTGTTGTTTGGGTTTATACAGCTATTCGATTTGGTTGTATATTATTGGATAATTACAGATTCCTTTTCTTGGGATTGTATAATGTTATTGGTTTCCGCAGTTTTATTCTGATATCTGTTTTATTAAGTAAATTGCATGCCTAAGTTCTGTTTAGTAGGTGATCCGAGTAAGGGTCACTACAATACAAATATGATGCATGCAAATGATAGGGTATCCATATCTGGAATAACTGTATATAACTGCTCAGTAATGGCGCCTAGGACATGAGTGGTACAACCCGGGGAGCAAACCCTGCGTACACTGCTTATTCCTACAGGACGTGGACTATGTCCCCCGATGCTAATCACCCATGACCCGTCAGTCACTGGGCACTAGACATCAACCGTCCAGACAGGGCTGAGCGGCCCTACATGGCTCATCTCACAAGATGGACAGGTACAATATGATATTCACATGCTGCATAATAATATGACACATAAATGCAACATATAAGCATGCAAAACCCGCTGGCAATCTCAGTCTATACTTGCGTACCTTACTACAGGCAGTTCCTAGCTGTCCCGCTCTAGGTTCCAAGCCTATATCAGTTCTACAATGCAAATACCCATGCATCAATAATTAAGCTCTAAAAGCCTTAACTAAGCTATTGCATACTCCTAAATAATTTAAAGAGACCATAGCTATACCTGCGTCCGTCGTCAGCCCACTGATGGCGACTATCCCGCAACTAGGGGCACACCTCTGCTGCAGCTCCACAACTTCGAGCACTGCTCCGCTACATGAGCACTGCCCCGCTACTATGTCAGACACTGTCCGACTATACTAAAATATATTTCCTACTCCAACTCTAAAATAAGAGTACCCAATGCCCAAAATAGAGCTACTAGGGCGAAGAGAGGAATTCGGAATTGGCAAGAAATGCGGAGCTCGGACCCTATATTTATAGACGTCGATCGGAAGTTTCGTTCCCTGATCGGAAGCTCCGAACGTGCAGATCGGAAGCTCCGTTCCTCCGATCGGAAGCTCCGATGCCACGTGTCAATCTCAACCACATGCAACCACACACCTGTCACCGACAGTCTATCGGAAGCTCCGATCGCTAATTGGAAGATCCGATCTCCTTGCTTCCGATGTGATTCCGATTTTGTTCCGATGTCACCAAGATCGGAAGCTCCAATCCTGGATCGGTGGTTCCGATCCCACTCGAGTCTTGGGGTCCTCTAAGCCATTTTCGAGTATCATGGATCCATTTATGAACTCCGTTAACCCTTCTGAAATTTCCTTAATCATGTTTTACTTCATCTAAACATGATTACATGATTAATATACTCATTAATCGCTAATTCTGGATACGGGTTACTAAATTCTCCCCCCCCCCCTTAAAAGATTTCGTCCTCGAAATCTAGGGTAAAACCTCGAGAATGTAAGATAGACCACTACTTGAGTGTCTGGTCGAAATAGCTTCCGACAGACTCAGACTCTCGTCGAATTCTCTGCAAGCTCCGATCCTGGATCGGTGGTTCCGATCCCACTCGAGTCTTGGGGTCCTCTAAGCCATTTTCGAGTGTCCTGGATCCATTTATGAACTCCGTTAACCCTTCTGAAATTTCCTTAATCATATTTTACTTCGTCTAAACATGATTACATGATTAATATACTCATTAATCGCTAATTCTGGATACGGGTTACTACAAAGACTAAGGCAAGCTTCCCCCAATATGCTCGACTGGGACAGTCCATAGTGCACAAACATATGGAAACGCTTCCTATTCCATCTCGAAACTCGACAGTCATTTGCGCCTGGTATAACTCACCTCGGAGTCTCTAATGACACCATCATCACTAGCTACCTATCATGCATCCGACCATTGTCCATTGCTAAAATGCAATATCCTTGACAAACAGTCTGCATGGATGTGGCTTGCCGGCTGGAAAGAACAAAGTTGTTTCATCGCTACCTTGCGAAGCCTTCAATTCCCACAACAATCTTGTTGGCCACTAAGTCGATCAACGACTGCCTCGATCATTTCAATGACCTCATGCACCACACGCTGAAAATTAGTGACACACCCTGCTGGATCTCGAGAACTAGATCTCAGCTAATGTCACACCTCACGATCAGACAACTGATGCCCATACGAGTAAAAAATTCTCGTTGGATCTAAACCCCAACGGTATACTAAGACATCATCACAAGAACACTATCCGGGGAGCTACCAATTCCTTCGCTTGTTTCTCCTGTCAAGTTAACACCTAACTTGACCATACAAGTCCAATTGCAAGCGTCCCAGATTATAGCAATCCCAAATTATTCGTCTCTGGCTATCCTAGAGACTCTAAATCATCCAAATTGCCGAATTCTATGAGACTGTACCAAGTACTCATCTCCTAAGCACTAATTGAAAAATACTACCCCAAGTATTTGTTAATTGTTGCCCTCGATCATAGCTGATTGGCTCAACCAATTGAACTCGTCGATCTACTTAGGCTCGCACTCATCAGGTCAGACCACCACTGATCATCTAAACCTACGTGGCTCAATCAATAACCATGACTCAGCTGTCACGAAGAACTATTTCCAAACACTTGGAATACCCAAATCTCTCTGGTTTCAACACACCCATATTTGATAACCAAAAAATAGCTATTAGTAGCCTATCTACACAATCTCGTGACTTACTAATGACAGCTGCCTCGTATAATGAACTTAATCAACCTAACTCTGACAGAGTTAGCCCATTGCCACTAGTAGTCATTAGCACAAATCCCGTGCCACATTAGCACTACTAATCGTTGTCTTGTTCATCCAAAGCGAACATCAAGACGAACTAAGCCCAAGATTTCCTCGCGATCTATCAATCTAGACCATTTCCATCCCATGAAAATCCTACGCTCAACCTCTGAAAATATCAGACAGTACTTAGCGCAAACACTGGACTCACTATCCTTGCCTCGTTCATTCATGATGAACATCGCGACTCGTCAAGTCCAAAATATTACACTAATGAATCCCAAAGATTTCCACATTCTTCGGACACGCTCCTAATTATATCCCTTGCTAAGACTGTGCAACAATTCAAGACTGAGGTAGCCCACCATGATGTCCACTTGGAATCACCGTCAAGTGTACACTGACATAAATCACGCGTACCTCACATATCAAATAGCCATGAACAATCCTTAGTATCTGATATAATCCAATACTGATGAAGTCGATCATCATGAAGCAATTCTCCTATTCGAGTCGAAGTCTCGAAACAACATCCCATCCAGTATCTCGGATAACTCCTATCGCTGGGAAAACCCTAATCACAACTCTAATGACAACCCCTTTTCATCGCTGGTAGAAACCCGTCCACCTACTAGATCCACACATCTAGCAGTATCTCATAGGTCAAAACTCATCTGCTCAGAGTACACACTTGTTAAGAAGATCCTCCAAGAATTGTTCCCACAACAGAATACTCAACCTATATCTCTGGCACACCAGACGATATCGAACCATCGATATCAAACCTGATATCTAATCCAAGGTCATACCCTGTTGTGACTGTCGCCAAATCCCTAGACAGAGTAGCTTTCCCACCGCCATCTCCTGAAGCACAAAGGCTCCCAGGTAACGCGGGCATAGGGTCGCGCCCCATCACGTCTAGTCATGGCCATAGTCCACAACTCTTGGCATATACTTGACCTAGCATCCTGATGAAAATCCATTATTACAAGTCTAAACCTATCAAAGGTCAGACAACCTACTGTTCTAAGGAAACAACCTAGAACAAAGCCCAGATGTTCTAAACCGAACAATACCCTTAATGCCTCTAGATGATTCCACTCATCGCTGGCACTATCTTAGTCTTTTGACTAACTAGGTCAATCATAGGAAAACACCTAGACTAACCGCAAGTCAAACAGTCATAGTTGGCCCACTCAAATCCCATGAGCTACAATAGTTGAACACTAATCAACTAAAACCAAGACAAACTTAGCAAAATCACTTGCAATCACCCACGAATTGCTGGACAAATAATACATGTATCATTTCTTCAAGTTATGTACAATTTCTTTATTACAATCCCATGTAATACAATTAGAGTATTCCAAATATAACCAAAATGTACAACCAATAACTTGAATGATACAATCTGAGTCTGATGATTCCTTAGAACTAAAATAATGTTTACAACTACAACAATACAGTATTTAAAATCATCGTACTAGTCTTCGTTTCTTGAGCATGAAGCTTCTAATCGACACACGCATCAATGCAAGCGTACTCCCGTCCAAGTCTCTCTACATGTCCTCCCACGAAGAACTCCAGAGAAATGGCACGTGATAGCTAACCAGCTATGCTCTGCGTCAGTGCATGTCAATCGACCTCTTCTACTCACGATCTACCGTCAGCTTTCTTCTTGTAACCAAATCATGCTTTTGAACATGAAGTTCCCGTACGTCTACCAAAAGCATCGATACAAGCGTACCGGAGAAACCATGTTCTGCATGAATTTAAAGACCTTACGCTCGAAACCCATAATGCTTTAGGCACTCGAGGCATTCCCTGGTGAAGGTCTATATGACGATCTCTCCAACTACGACTGGAGAATCTTCAGAGTAGTGTCATCATGGTATGGATTGTACAGATGCAAACATCAAGTATGTCCCAACCAATCCTCTGCCACTGCCTCTGACATCCGATACTCGATCTAAAGCAAGGATCCACATGAGTAGAAGTCTCGAAAGCTCGGACACGATCCTTTGCTCCTGCCCGCACTTGCTGGAATCCCATAAGCCAAATCTTCATAAATCCTGCCGATGATGATAGTCTTCGGGCAACCTAATCGCCGTATCATCACCTCTTCCAAGGTCTCATCAATCCTATAAGGATAACCCAATGTCTTAATACTATATCCCAAGTCTCTTGCATGCATGCTCTGATACCAATAAATGTAGCGACCTAACCCGGATCCACTACCTAATCAGAGTTAATAGCATAATTAAGTATGCAGTAAATAAATCGCTGCGGAAGACTTAAATAAAAATAGATCGGCATAATACAACCGGTTAAACAAATTCGATTATACAATCCAATCGAATAAATAAGCCGAAAGGGCAAAACCTACAGCTAATCCTGTTGTCTTCACTGGTCACTGGATACTCCAAGCTCCAGGTGCTCAATCCTGCACCTACACCTGCCCCGTCGAATGGGGTGTCCAGATACTCAGAAAATACTGGACGTGAGCTCTAAGCTCAATACGAAAGCACGGGTAAAACATACAAATATGATGCATGCAAATGACAGGGTATCCATATCTGGGATAACTGTATACAACTGCTCAGTAATGGCGCCTAGGACATGATTGGTACAACCCGGGAAGCAAACCCTGCGTACACTGCTCATTCCTACAGGACGTAGACCGTGTCTTACAGATGCCAGTGCCGGCTAACCCGTCGGTCGCGGGGCGCTCGACATCAACTGTCCAAACAGGGCTGAGCGGCCCTAAATGACTCATCTCAAAAGATGGACAGGAATAATATGATATGCACATGCTGAATAATAATATGACACACAAATGCAACATATAAGCATGCAAAACCCGCTGGTTATCTCAGTCTGTACTTACGTACCTTTCTACAGGCGGTCCTAGCAGTCCCACTCTAGGTTCCAAGCCTATCATCAACTCTACAATGCAAATACCCATGCATCACTAAGCTATTGCATACTCCTAAATATTTTAAGGAGACCATAGCTATACCTGCGTCCGTCGTTAGCCCGCTGATGGCGACTATCCCACAACTAGGAGTACACCCCTGTTGAAGTTCCACAACCTCGAGCACGGCTCCGCTACATGAGCACTGCTCCGCTACTATGTCAGACACTGTCTGACTATACTAAAATATACTCACTACTCCAACTCTAAAATAAGAGTACCCAAAGCCCTAAAATAGAGCCACGTGGGAGAAGGAGAGGAATTCGGAATTCGCACCAAATGAGGAGCTCGGACCTCATATTTATAGAACACGTTCGGATTGTCCGAACTCGTCTTTGGATCTTCCGAACCCGATCGGATCCTCCGATCTCTTCTTTGGGCCGTCCGAAGCCTGCCACATGTCAACACTCACACATGCAACCATACACCTGTCCAGTACACTGTTCGGATGGTCCGAACTGGCTCTTCGGATCTTTCGAACTCAATATTACATCATCCGTGACGTCATCCATCCAATGATACCAACACACGTGTCATTGCTCAAGTTCGGGTTGTCCGAACTCAACTTTGGAGCGTCCGAACTGCTCGTATCCTACGACCCTTGGCTCCGTTCCCAGTTCGGGTCCTCCGAATTCAGTTCGGATCGTCCGATTTCTGGTCCCTCGAAACCTTTCCCACCATTTTAAGTGTCTTGGATCCATTTCTGGACTCCGTTAGTTCATTTGGAATTCCCTTAATCATGTTTTACTAAATCCAAACATGATCACACGATTAACATGCTCATTAATCGCTAATTACGGATACGGGTTACTATACTTCTGCCCACCAATCGTCGCTGACATCTGTAAATAACACCAAATCATCCTCATATACGGGTATATCCATTTTCGAGAGTTTCTTGCATATCTCCTTTAGTTGGTTTATCCCTTTAGTATGTTCATCGGTCCATATAAACCTTGCCTCTTTTTTTAACAAAGAACTGAACACCTTTCTGTACATTACAAGGTTGTTTATGAACATTCCTGCAAACTTAACCACTCCAAGAAAACTTTGAAGTTGTTTTACGTCTTTGAGTTTATTTGAAAAATTCTGTACCTTTTCCACAATATGGGGCTGTAGAATTATTCCAGATTCATCAATCTCAATGCCAAGGAATTCGATTTTTCTTATTGCTATGACTGTTTTCTTTTTAGATAAAACCAGTACTTCTTGTTTACAAATTTTAGATAAAATCTCTAAGTGTTTAACATGTTCGTCTATGTTTTTTTGTTGATATAAGAATATCATCAATATAAACAAACATAAAATTGAAATAATCTTTAAAAATATTATCCATATTTCTTTGAAATATCTGGGGTGCATTAGCCAATTTCATATGCATAACTTCCCAAATATAGTGTCCTTATGGACTAGAGAAGGCTGTGAATGTTTTACTGCCTTCTTCCATCCGAATCTGATAAAAATCAGACTTGCAATCAAACTTTGAGAACACTTTAGCATTTCGTACACAACTTATTAAATTTTCTCTAGTGGGTATAAAGTACCCATCAAACTCCAGGATTTTATTAATACCTTGGTAGTTAATAACTAGCCTGGATTTTTCTCTTTTTATTTCACCATGATTTCTAACCAGGAAACCTAGACTGCTATATGGTGAAACTCCTTTTTTAATTAAACTAAGGTCCAAATATTCCTTGATAATCATTCTCATATCTCTTTTATCTGTTATGTATATCGAGATAGACTTATATCTAACGAATTCATACTCTTTTTATTTTTTTAAAGTAAGGCTGACTTTGAGTTCATTTCTATCCTACCATGCCAGAGGATGCTCATTATAACTTTTTTTGAGCCTCTTTTTGACATCTTCAAGGGATACATTGTTCTCCAACTCTATATCTATGTGGATTAAAGTTACCTTGAGAAGATACATATCCTCTATTTGGAGTTCTTGTTCTCTTGTTATTTTTAACATGATTTCTCCAAATCTTCTGAAATCTTTCAACTTTGGGTGAAAAAGTTGTCCTATATCACCACGCTAGCTGCGTAACATTATCGGCATTTGTTGATAAAAGGCAACCTTGAGTCTTTGAACGATAATCTTATGATCACAAAGGGTAGTGAACATAAGTCTTCTTAACTCGTTATATTGTGTGTATTTCTTAAACATTTGTAAAAATTTATTTTCCAACAAGATATCAGCTCCTGTATCATGGAAATATATTGGCAGTGTCTTTACCTTGTACCAAGGAGTCTGACCTGCGCCTCTCATAAGGATCTCTGCTTTCTTTATTCCTTTGCAAATAATTAGAATTCTTTTCGAGAAATCTTGTCCAACAATTTTTGGCGAATCTTATTCACATTCTATAGGGAAGACTCCTCTTTTTGCTGTACAAATTCCTGCTCCTGAATCAATATAGGTTGCAAAGTATATTCATCTTTATATTGTTCATACAACATTCCAATTATAATGTATATGTAGAAAGGACTTGTTGTCATTTTACCTAAAGGAATTACTAAATGGCCCCGCCATTTTTAATAAAATGTGTTGTAACTCAGTAATCCGATCAAGATTATTTATCCTTAATTTTTCTAAGGCCTCAGTAGGTAGAGTATGATTACTCTTTTCTACTTTTTCAATGCATTCTAGTAAATCATGCTCATGATTTACTAACTTCAAGAGTTTTTTCTTTCTCTATTTGTAAACAAAGTTTTCAAATCTGGTTAGGGGATTATCCCTTACCCAATTTTCTTGGTTGGCCATCTCATAGAATTTTTTATTGAATTATCCAAGTTTTTTCTTTTGCCATAATATCTATTCCTCTTTCAAAGCGTTTACATGGTTTATGGTCCTCAAGAAACTCTAGGCCAAGAATGAGCTGATCTACTTCTTTTCCTGAAATTTCACAGATTTGAACGTCCAATTCTCCAATATTTATCACTCCTTGGTAAGTTCCTTTTTCCTGCTATTCTAAATAGTAAATCGAGTTACAAGGGAATTGGTATCTAAAACTCGTAATTTTGAATATTGTTTTAATTTATTTACATCATTCTGGATATCTAAGTTTTCCCATTATGGAAAACTCCTTTTCCTTTGGTGGAATTTCTTGAATATGAGATTTGTCCCATCTTTTACTTGTCATTCGGTCCCCCTGGAAAGATAACCTTTTGGGTTCTATTTTAAATTCTCTGTATAGAACATGCTTGTTTTGAATTTGAATGTCTGTTTCCTGAATTAAAGGAAACTCGATTCTTTCCGGGTAGATTGCTTGAGCAACCTTCCCAAAAATCTCTGGAATTTCAATAAACTCATTTCTAATAAATAATTCTGAATGACGAGTATTAGAAAGAGCATATGAAATTTGATATGTAATAGAATATGATCTATTACCTTCCTTCATTAATCTTTTTTCTTTAAAATTTTGATGCAACGTCAAGGCTCGACTAAAATCTCTGTTAACTAAATTGTAGGCTATTCTTGGGTAAATAACTACTACAATTTTTTATAGCACATCAATTTTCTGAGATAGTTCCCAGAATAGCATCTTGTATATTTTCCATTCTTTTATCGCATACTACGATGTCTATGGGTGAATCTATTCCTTCTTTAAAACTACCTTTGATCATTATTTGTATTGCTTCAATATGAATCCAGGACATCGTCTTTGCTACTTCACTTTTTAGCTTTTTCACTCCTTCTCTTATTTCTTCAAAAGGAATTAATTTCATTTCAATCTGATTACTAGTTAATCATCGGGATCGCCATTTCCCTTCTGGATACCTTGTAAATCAGATTGTGCCTTCTTTGTCTAAGGCCCAGGTTTCCTAAGACTCTTTCCACTTGTCCTGCCAAAAATCCTTGATATTTCTGTAGAGTAGGATTTTCTCTCATAATTCTTTGGATCATATTATGAGATATAGTAGTTTGACTGAAAAATCCTGCCAAAATTTCATGTGTTTCATGTCGAAACTCTTCCTCTTTACTCTGATTCTGGTTTATCCTCAGATTCTTCTCGACTAGATAGTATTTTTTCCTTGTATATGCTTTTGTCTGAGGGTATATCCTCAAACTGATATACTTGGACCATATCTTGAAAGAAGACCGCATCATCCATATCTGGTGTTGCTTCAAAGAGTTTGACTCTTTTCTTATCATTTTCTGGACAATTTGTTGAAATATGTCCCTTTGCTCCACATCTCCAGCAGTTACACTCTTTAAAACTTTCACTTGCTCTCGTATAAGTTCTCCTGAAAGTTCTTCTGGATGGAATTATTTCCCTACTTTGAAACGATCTTGTTGTTGGGGATACTCTTATAGGTCCAATTCTTTTTCCTGATTTATATGATCTGGCCTTTTGTTTGGACCAATCTGTTCTTTGTTTCCAAGAACTTCTCATTTTTTTATTATAGGTATTATTTCGGAATTTCTTCCTTTTAAATCTCTGTGCTCTATTCCCAATGACTGTTGGGAGATCATTTTCTCTACAACATAAAGGAGTATGTTTATCTATACTTCTTATCCTTTTGTAATTCTTTTGTAATGCTGCCATGTGGCACCAGTCTGCCAATTTATCTTTCAGAAAAGAGGCGCGTCTTGCCAATATATCTGGATTACTTGAAATGTATTCTTTTATCAGCATTTCTCTTCAGGGACTTGGCATTTTTGCGAAAAATAGCTGGATAGCTATATTTTCCTTGACTCCCGAACTCCATCTGTATTTTTTGAATAACATAATATATTCATCAACTAAACAGATATCATGAAACTCGAGACTATATAGAGCTTGAGTATATATTTTCTTCTTCTCTTTATCTTGATTATTGAAATAGTTCACCCCTATAAATTGTGCTTTAAATAGGGTGGCCATTCTTCCTCCAATTTTGCTTAGGAATTCTCCTGCTAAGACTGATTCTTTAGTCTTGGGCATAGTCATTTCCCAAGTTATTTTGACAGATCCCATTAGAATCATTTCTAGAATTTTAGTGAATCCTTCTTTATTGATATCTAATGTTCCTGCTGCAATTCTCATAGCTGACATCCAATCATCTATGAGATCTTCTTTGTTTTTGAAGTCTAGAACATCAAGGTTTAACATAACTCCATAAGGATGTATCGGATCTAAAACAGTCTTTTCATACGAAGTTTGATGGAGTGGGATTTTACTCCTTCTTGTCCTTGTTCCTGCTGGATGTGAATTATCTCCAAGTTTGAATTCATTATGTGGTTCTTCTGTTTTAACCACATATTTCGGAGGATTCCAAGAAGGTTGTTCACCTTCAGGAGAATTCATCTTTAGATATACAACTTTAAGATTCGCAAATGAATCTGCAAGATCTTGTAGATCCTCAAGATTTAATATTTCTAAAGTAGTCATCATATAGTATTTTTTTTATGATACTGCTTTTATAAAATTAATCATCATCTCTTCATCATTTAAAGATTTTTGTACCATTTTGGTTTTACCTTTCTGATGTGACAAAGGTTCAGTACCAAACGAGAGTGGTAATCTTCCTCCTTTCCTAGAACTCGATGTTTGTTCTAGATTTTGGATTTTCATTTGAAGTTCCCTGTTCTAGATTTTGGATTTTCATTTGAAGTTCCCTTAAAGTTACAAGAATTTATCCTTGTTTCTTAAGGATTTCTCCAATTTTTTGAGGTATTTCATACAACTGGTTGCTATAATATTGTACCGTATTTTTGATTTCTCTAAGATCTCCGGAGAGTTTAGAGGAATCTGGGGTAATTTCTAGAAATTGAGAGTTAGAAATCATCTTTTTTAATCCTTTCAAAATCGAGAGCCTTATTAATCAAGACCTGTTGTAAGGAATCTATTTTAAATAGATTAACTTGTTTATAGGATTTCATATAAATGAAATCCCCTTGGTTCAAACCTTCGTTTGAAGTCATCTTTTGTTGAAAATCTCCCCCTCAACAAAGAAAATTATGATTTAACGAATAATATTACATCTGAATAATTAACCTAAAGCTCTGATACCATTTTTTTGGATAATTATTTATACCATAAATGAGCAAAAAATCTTCAGATTCTAGCATAAACCTTTAAATTTCAAGCATAAAATCTTTAGATTTCAAGCATAGATTAGCATAAATCAAGTACAAGAATTAAACATTAAAATATTCAAGTTTGGTGGTCCTAGGGAGTTATAGTAAAGAATCTTTTGGTCAGGGAGTATTAGAATAATGTTAGGATGGGTATTGGGGATTTAACTACAATTTACTCTATTATCATTTATATTACTAAAATTATAACTCATCAAAACCTTGAAAATTGAAGGTTGAATTTTAGGCTAATGAATTGAAGAGCTTATAATATAGATATCTTAGAAAATAAACATGGTGGAAGGTTGAACGAAGTCGCACCTCTAGAATTCTCTCCATAATTGTTCGCTGCTAGTAGTTTATCTCTTTATTTTATTGAAATGTTTTAGTTTTATAAAACCTTGAAAATTCGTAGCTTTAAATAGGATTAATTCAGCCTAGTTACAAATATTTAGTGTAATCTTAAATATTCAGTATCTGTGGGACGATAATCTACTCACCTTTATTAAAACTTGACTCGTGCGCTTGCGAGCGAACATAAATAACCCAATAAGTTTTTGGTGCCATTGTCGGGAACTGAAGTTTATTTGATTTACACTGAATTGTTACTAATTGATTTTAATTCTGATTTAGATAAAATTTTATTTTGTTTATTTCTTTTTTTGATTCCACTTCTTTCTATGTATGCAGTATATGCGCAAAAGCCAAAGTTTCGATTCATTACTCTTTGATCCAAAAATCGAAAAGACTGCAAAACCTTTGAGAAAATCCAGGAGAGAAGAGCTTAGAAGAATGGATGAAAATCAAAACAACGGAAATTGAGGGGGGAATAATGACCGGTACCAATCCGCAATCATTTTAGGCTCGTCATTAACACGGACTACTCAGGAATTTCTAGACAGACCATAACTATTAACAATTTCGAGTTGAGCGCTGATAAATATGGTTCAGAAAAATCAATCCAGGGGACCAGAATCTAAGGATCCTAATCTACATCTATAGACGTTTCTTGAGATCTCAGATACAGTTAAGATTCATGGTGTTACTGAAGACACCATCCGATTGAGACTGTTCCCGTTTTCTCTTAGGGACAGTGCACGAAGCTGGCTACAATCCCTACCCTTGGGAAGCATCACTACGTGGTAATACATGACTTCAAAGTTTCTGACAAAATACTTCCCACCGGCCAAATATGCTCAATTAAAAATTGAGATCACTACATTTTTCTAGCAAGACTCTGAAGATTTGTATGAAGCGTGGGAGCGCAATAAAGATTTGATGCGGAAATGTCCAACCCATAATTTCAAGGATTGGGAGAAAATTGAGTTATTCTACAATGGGTTGAATGAGCCAACAAGGATGTCAGTGGATGCCGCAGCTGGTGGCTCCGTTTTCTCTAAATTCCCAGCGAATTCATATGACATGCTTGAGCAGATGACTATAAATATCTATCAGTGGCCAAGTGAGCAATCACAAGTCAGAAAACCAGCCGAAATCTATGAAGTTGACACGTTCACAACATTGTTCGCACAAATGGCCGCTATTTCTTCATAGCTTGCAGTAATGAACAAGGGAAACCAAATGATCGAGATTGCAGCAGTTGCTACCGAAATGAATTCTGTTGAATTAGAAGAAACCGTGGAGCAAGTTCACTATGCAAACAACAAAAAATTCAGCGGCTATCAAGGTAACCCTCCTCCAAATCATTATCATCCTGGGCTGCATAATCATGAAAACTTTTCATATGCCAACAACAATAATGTGTTAAATCCTCCACCGGGGTTCAACAATAAAAAAGGAGAGGGTAAACCATCGTTAAAGGATTTGGTGAGTACTTTTGTTACCGAGTCTTCCAAGAATTTAGATAGAAGTGAGTCTCATCTTGACAACCTTGAAACATATGTGACCAATATGGGTACCACTATGAAATTTCTTGAAGTGCAAATTGGTCAACTTGCAAGTGCCATAAATAATCAGCATAGAGAATGTTTTCTAGCAACACTGAAACAAATCCTAAGGAGCATTGCAATGCTACCATTCTTAGATATGTTAATGAATTTGGTCAAGCCACCAAATATTTGAGAGTGGAAGAGAAAGATGTGGCAGTAGAGACACCAAGTGATCAATCAAAAAGAGGCCTCAAGACCAAATCATCTACATTGAGTAAAATACCGGATATTCTTAAGACTCACATGCCTTTTCCTCAGCGGTTCCAGAAAAGGGGACTGGATGCTCAGTTTGCTAAGTTCTTGGAAGTTTTCAAGAAAATTCATATCAATATCCCTTTCGCTGAAACTTTAGAGAGAATGCCGAGTTATGCCAAGTTTATGAAAGAGATCTTGTCGAAGAAGAAGAAATTTGCTAAGTTTGAGAATGTGGCATTAACTGAGGAATGCAGCGCTATTATTCAAAAGAAGCTTCCACAAAAGCTTAAGGATCCAGATAGCTTTAAGATCCCATGTGATATAGGAGGTCAGTTTGTGGGAAGCTCACTTTGTGATCTTGGGGAAAGTGTGAATCTAATGCCTATATCTGTTTATAAGAAACTTGGTTTAACTGAGATGAAGCCCACCAGAGTAATGTTGCAGTTGGCAGATAAATCAGCCAAGTCTCCATGTGGATTGGTGGAAGATGTACTAGTAAAGGTGGAAAAGTTGATACTTCCTGCAGATTTCTTTGTTCTTGACATTGAAGAAGATCATCATGCATGTTCCTATCATTTTGGGACGACCTTTCTTAGCCATTGGAGAAGCAAAGATTGATGTGAAGAAAGGTGAATTGACTATGCAAATTGAAGATGAACAAGCCACCTTCAATGTTTTTGAAGAGGGAATCCACTCAAAGAAAGACCTAGAGGGCCGAAAATTGAGACAAGATGGAAGAGCTGAAAAATGTTACAAGCTTGAAGTGATTGAAGAGCAAAACAAAGAGCCCGACATAGTGAAGCGGATTGTAAAAAAATTCAAGAAGAAGAGAGATCGAATCATGAAATTTTGGAAGGTCAAAGAGAAGAATAAATCCTCCAACAAAGTGGCAGTGACGGGCTAACAGTGGTGTTTAGTCAGGCTGATGACTATAAACAAATTGCTTCTTGGGAGGCAACCCAAGCATTACATCCTTTTATTAATTATTTTTCTTGTATACATTATTTTCGTATTTTTTTGTTAATTTACATTTGAATTTTCATGTCTGATCATCATTCCATTGATATATTCGTTATTTGTGAGTTCTAGTTGTGTGCTGAATCCAAGTATTGAAATTCCACAACACCTCCTATGATGATGAAGATAGCGATGACTACTGATGGTCATCAACAGAGTTATGTGGAACCCTCTGTTCTTTTTTCTTTATTGTTCATTGAGAACAATGCACAGTTTTAAGTTTGGGGAGGTTTGTCTTATTTTTAACTGCTAGTTGTTGTTTGCTTATACTCCCGCTGTAATTTTTTTTTTGTGATTTTGATTTATGTTGTGTTGAAGTCGTGGAAGATGTGATTGTTGTAGCCAATGATGAATATAGTTTTGTTCTCAATGTTTCTGAGTTTCTCACAAATTGATGCACGAAAGCCATGACATCTACCATTCTTGATTCTTAGAGAACATTTGTGTAAACTTGGTGATTCTAAATAGACAAATAAATTCTACATACTCTGTGATTTTCGCTTGAACCTGAGGTAGATTTTTACGAACACATAGATGATTTAGGATTTTTTGAATCAATTGAGCCTTCAAGTGAGCCTTTTAGCCACTCTATAATCATGGGAAGTACAAAACAAAATGAGTAGATAAAAATTACAAAGAAAAATGTGTAATGGCGGAGGAAGTAAGGTGAGGAGAGGCCTTTAAAAAAAACAAAAATAAAATACAAGGCTAAAAAGATGGAGAATGTATAGAGTAGAAGAAAGCCAGATGCAAAATCTGGCAGAATAATATTAAATTTTTTCCTACTCGTACTTCCCACACCGAAGCATAAAAATACAATTTAATCCAATATCTTTAATATAATCTTGATTCTTTGATTACTCATGATATATTCTTGGATATATGCTTTCCTGCCAACTCTGATTGACCCATTGTTTACCTAAAAAATCCTTTTGATCTGTGTGAGTAAATATTGAAATTAGTGGATTGTGGTTTGAAACGTGAGTTGCGGAATTTAGAAGTTTATGAAATTCACCAGCAAGCATGGATCTATCTGGGTGTTGGATGGGTTAAATGAGATTGACAAATTCACACACACGAAAAAATCTCGAGCATGTTGTGGTGAACAATTATCTATGAGGCTTGATACAATCAAAAGATTTCACGACTTTAGTTCGTTGCTTTGTTTTGATTTATTGTTCTTACTTTCTTTGTTTTATTCTATATTGCTCGGGACTCGCAAAATTTTAAGTTTTGGGGGATTTGATAAGTGCAGTTTATTGTACTTCTATTGCATATATTTAACTTGGATTTTGTTGCTTCTTGAGAGGTATTATGTGTTTTGTGTTTTTTTTGTCATTTGTAGGAGGCAAGACAATTATGAGGTGATTATGGAGCATAAGAGGACCAAATATGGTGGTGGAAAGTGCAACAAAGGAGAAAAAAAAAGTTAGAGAAAATTGGGGCAGCACGACAAGTGCACCCACGCAAAAAATAGGCGCCCCTGTGCCTCTGCACGCTAAATAAAGAAAGAAAATCAAAATGACAAGTGCACCCATGCAAAATTCTGCGCCCTTGCACCACTCTTCTATGCCTTAGCGTGAGAAATCAGAAGAACAAGTGCACCTGCGCCATTAAATCGCGCCCCTGCACCACTCTTATACGAGAAACTCAGAAAAACAAGTGCACCTGCGAAGAAATGGCGTAGCAACGCCATTTAAATAAGGAATTTTTAGATTTTTGGACCCTTAACATTTAAAAAAGAGATTTTCCTATCATCTAGGGAATAATCATGTTTAGAACAGATTTTGGAGAGGGTGGCAGCTAGGTTTCAAGAAAGGGAACGAGAGGAACAAGAAAAGAAAAACTTGAAGATTGGAGAACACAACAGAAGACACATCAATCTGGGAACGGAGAACGATCTTTAATCTTCATCCTTGTTTCTTTACTTTCATATTTATCTCTTTTGATGGATTATTTTCAGAACATGTTTGAATATTTTATCAAATTCATCATGAACTAATTCTCTCATCTAGAAGTACGATGCAGTAATACCGAAAACCATGTTTAGGATTTTTGATATTATTATTTGAATTATCCGTTTAATTTATTTATGTTTTTTTGATTTGATTGTATTTCAACTCTACTGGCCATAGGTTGATAGATTTATGTGTTTAAATTCATCAGTCGGGAGAGGGAATTATAAACAAAACATAGAAAAACACATCAGTAGTGATTATATTGCTGGAAGGCGTATAGCGCTATCGAAGCCTTGAAGAATTTATGCCAATCACATTATTTAATAATAGATTGTTAATAGTAATATTGCGATCTATATTAGATAATTAATATATGTCATCACTTGGGAAAGTGGATATATAATAGTTGAATTCTAGGCTAATGAATTGAAGAGCTTATAATATAGATATCTTAGAAAATAAACATGGTGGAAGGTTGAACGAAGTCGCACCCTCTAGAATTCTCTCCATAATTGTTCGCTGCTAGTAATTTATCACTTTATTTTATTTAAATATTTTTAGTTTTATAAAACATTGAAAATTCATAGCTTTAAATAGGATTAATTCAGGCTAGTTACAAATATATTGAATGTAATTTTAAATATTCAGTATCTGTGGGACGATACTCTACTCACCTTTATTAAAACTTGACCTGTGCGCTTGTGAGAGAACATAAATAACGCAATACACGCTGATTTATCAATTTTGGTGTTAATAAAATTAAAGTTGGACGAATTTAAGGCAAAATTAAAGATTTATTTAAGTAACTAAACTGGACATAGTTGGACAATGAACTGAGATTAACTCGACCAATCAGTCTTAGCTTAATTGAGGTATCTACATGATTGAACTGAGATGACTGAAATTATCAGAAGATTGACGACTGTACTAACAATGTATTTGAGACTGAATACAATGACCGAACTCAGCACCTTGACTGAACCATAACTGGAAGTATCTCGATCAATCAAGGGTACACAACTGAAGATAGGACGATTGAAAGTTATTAGAGTAAATTCAAGAAAGTCAGTTACAGTCAACAAAACATTACCTAAAAAAATCTTTCCGTAATATTTGAACTGCTACAATTTATGGAAAAAGACAAAACATTGTAGATGTTGAAACAATGTTAGTACAAATGATTGTACTATCTTCATCATTTATCTCCAAGAGTTACAACACAAGGCAGAGGGAATTTAATGTGAGGAACAAATATATTTATAAGTAATTATGAACATTGCAGATCGTTGTCTATAAATAGGCTTGAAGATCAGTTGTGGAAGTCTTTCTCGAACATTCACATATTCAAAGTTGTAAGGCCCGAGATTATTTAATTTAATCAAGGATTATTTAATGTAATCCGAGATTATTTAATTTTAATCCGAGTATATTTAATTTGGGAATATTTAGAGTTTTGATTTAAATTCTAATATTCTTAAATTATTTAGGATTTAAATTGAATTAAAAAGAGGGCCGAGGACTGAATTGCAATTTTTGAGGTTTCTAGGGACTAAAGTGCAAATAGGCTGAATTTATCCAAATCTTATTTGATTACTCAGAATGTAAACGTGTAAATGTGATAGTCCCTTCATATTTTCAGAAGCAAGAGCTGAGATCTTCCCTTTTCTTTAGAATTTTGACTTTCAAATCTTTGTAACTTTTTCTCCGGTTATCCGATTTCGATTCCGAAGATAGTTCTGGAATCCTTGCGACGAGGGCTTAGATTTTACGTAAGTATTTATGTATTTCATCATGTTTTTAGTATCAAGATATGGCAAAGATCAGTACGTTTGCATATAGTCATGTTCTTGAGGTGTTGTATCGTTTATTTTCAAACCGAATCGACGAACGACTATCGATTGTGTTCTTATGATTTCCAGCTTATGATTTGAGTTAAAAACCTGCTGATATGTGGGATTATAATGATATGTTGCTGGTTTTTATAAGTTATATGCTGATATGAGTTGAGAAATGATTTCGGTATTTCGTCGGTTACCGATTTTCAATCGCTATGCCGCCGATTTAGGTTTTGAAGTTGTTTTGATAGCCTATGATTGAGCTGAGGATCTTGTGATTGTATACTGATGTTTCTTGACCATAATCGTTACATTTCATATTAGTTCCAAGCTCGATCAACTCAAGAAGTCCGATTTTGAACCGAAGAAGTTTGCTTGAGGTTTGAAGTGATTGTATTGAAGTTATATTGATGCGTTTGAGAAGATTTTGGATTGATCATTTTGAATGAAGTTTGATATGAATATTCTGATTGTTATATTTCAGATTTGAAGTATTCAGAACCGAGAAATACGAAGGTATAAGAAGACATCGCGAGTCAGAGATTTGAAACTCGAGAATGATGCTTCTTGAGTTGTCCCGCCTAAACCACATACTTGTTTATCGTTTTGATTTTTGTATGATGTTGTCGATCCATCCCAGGTAGTAGATCTTTGAGTTGAGTTGATATGATTACGATATGATATTGTATTGAATTGATTATATGCCAAGATCTGAGGCGATCTTATTTTCTAGTCTAGAATGACTACGATAGATGGATATCCATGTCAAGATCGGTTACGAATCTTGATGGCAACGATGTTATATGAATCAATTCTTAATCGATATATACGTGTTATTTACTCTATTATTGAGTCGATTATGAATAGAGTTGATATGATTTATTTAACGCTTTATATATTTCGATTATACTGGGAATGATTTCTCACCAAAGTTTATCCGGCTGTTGCTTTGTTTTGTATGTGTGCATGGCAACAGAGGGGGCAAGAGCTGGTCAGCGACAAAATTGACAGCTCAGGAGTGAGTTTAGCATGTGAGGACTCGGGTTTTAGTTGAAGTTGTATTGTCTAGAAACATCAAACATGATAGCATATTGTAGTTTGAAGTACACTTTTGAGAATTGATATAGTTGTGTTGTTTATTGCTTTTTAAATGACTAGTTTGATGTAATAATCGCATGGATTGATGCTAGGAATTTACTGCATGTATATATTCATGTTTGAGAATTATTAAACCATGTCTTGAGTTGGTTTTGTATTGATTTTGATTGAGTTTCTACACTTGACAGCAAAACAAATTCTGCAGATTTTCGAACAGGTCTTGCGCGCTCGAGCGCATGAATTCGTCGGATCGAGCGCGGCATGTGATTTTCTAAAACAGAGAAATTGATTTTTGGGCGCGCTTGATCGCGTGAGTATGTGGGATCGAGCGCAGCCTGAGAATTTCCAAACCCGAGATTTGAGCTTTTGGGCTCGCTCGATCGTGCGAGTTCGTCCAACCGAGCGAGGTACAAGTTTTTTTAAATTTTTTTTTATTTTATTTGGTTTGAGTATTCTTTTAAAGACTTGATTAATTGTGTTATTAATCATTAATTTTCTTAAGAAGAGATTAGAAACCCGAGGTCCCCACAACAGGTGGTATCAGAGCATTAAGTTTCTCGGACTAAGAATAGATGAGCGGGGTAGATCGAGTCTTCTATTTTGATTGAATTATGTCTTTATTCTTGAAGCATGGTTATTATTTGAACTGATTTATAGCTTTAAGATTTGCATGTTATCTATTATCTGATATCATTGGAAGCATGTTAGACTGCAATTGAATCAGAACTCGATCTCTTGAGAAGGCATTGTGTGCTTATCAGAGGAGGGAATGGATGTGTTATGATGTGATGATGAATTGTACACTAATATGTTTGATTATCAGATATGCCTCCCCGACTAGCACCGACTACTAGATAGACTTTGGCAATGAATCAGCTAGAGCAGACTAATGCTGCACAGATACCAGTGACAACACCTGAACCTGGACAGAGTAGTACTTCTACTGATGTGTTTGGTGATACTAATCCGATGGAGAAACTTCTGAAACAATTCCAGACATTCAAACCACCAACGTTGCAAGACTGAAAATTCTGTTGACTGTGAGATCTGGCTAGATGACATTGAGCAATTATTTGAGTCCCTTGACTATACAGATGATCTTCGTGTGAGACTAGTAATTCATCAACTACATGGCCTTGCGAAAAGTTGGTGGATAACAACAAAAAGAGCAATTGAACATCGAGGTACAGTTATTACATGGGCTGTATTTAAAACTGCTTTCTATCAACGATTCTTTCCTGTTTCTTATCGAAAGGACAAGGAAGCGGAATTTGCAAGTTTGCAACAGGGTTAAATGAATATTGAAGAATATGTTGCAAAGTTTACCAGCCTAATGAAGTTTGCTCCACATATTGCTGAAAGTGATGAAGCTCAAGCTGATCAGTTTATAAATGGCTTGAATCCTGATGTGTTCACACTTGTAAATTCGGGAAGACCGAATAACTTTGCCGATGCTCTAAATCGTGCAAAGGAAGCTGAAGCAGGGATACTGAGGCAACGAGGAGCACAGTTTGTGCCACAGCCAGTGAGACAACCGCAAGAGCAGCCACAGATTCCACCACCACCTCGATTTGATGCTTGAGGTAGTAGCAGTGGTAAGAAAAATTTCTTTAAGGGAAAAAGCAAACAGTTTAAATGTCCAGGTGGTAGTTCTTCTAGTTCCAGTGGATCCAGAAAGTTCAAAGGTGGACAGAAATCCGGTACTTCTGATGTTTATTGTTCCAAATTTGCGGGACGTCATACCAATGAGCAATGCAAAGGAGTGTTTGGCAGTTGTCACATTTTCCAACAACCCGGTCATTTTGCGAGAGTATGCCCACAACGAGGTTCTGGGGGTGCACAAGGTGCAAGTGGATCTCGAACAGTGACAAAACCAGAGAGGCAAGCATCCTCAGTGCATTCATTCCAACCTCATCCATCGACACAGAGCCGTACTGGAGGAAATCAAGCTGGGAGCCAGCAACAGAGGCAACAAGCTCGAGTGTTTGCGCTTACTGAAGAGCAAGCACAAGCTGCACCAGATGATGTGATTGCAAGTAACTGTTCCCTTTATGGTTATCCTGCCTATTTCTTATTTGATACTGGTGCATCACACACATTTATTTCTGAACAATTTGTTACATTACATGAGTTTCTTGTTGAACCCTTAGCTACTGTAGTGTCTATTTCATCTCCTTTGGGAAGAGGTATTATATCAGTGAAGTCTGTACGAAATTGTATATTACAGTTTGAGGGTCATGAGATTGATATTGATTGTGTTGTACTCGGTTTGTCTGATTTTGATTGTATTATTGGTATCGATATGCTAACCAAGTACAGAGCCACAGTTGATTTCTTCCAGAAAATTGTGAGGTTCAAACCGGAGATGGCTGACGAATGGAAATTTTATGGTAAGGGTTCACGAGCCAAAATTCCTTTGATATTTGTTCTTGCTATGACTGATTTGTTGCAGAAAGGGGCAGAGGGATTTTTGATTTATGCAGTTGATGTACTGAAGAATAGCCCGAAATTGGCTGACTTTCCAGTGGTTAGTGAATTCGCTGATGTGTTTCCTGACGAGATTCCGGGATTGCCTCCATTTCGAGAGGTATACTTCAGTATTGAATTGATGTCAGGTACACAACCGATATCAAAAGTACCTTACCGTATGACACCAATTGAATTAAAAGAACTGAAAGAGCAGCTCAAAGATTTGTTAGCCAAAGGTTATATCAAACCAAGTGTTTCTCCTTGGGGCGCTCCGGTATTGTTTGTTAGAAAGAAAGACGGATTGATGAGGCTATGTATTGACTACCGAGAATTGAACAAAGCAACGGTAAAGAATCACTATCCTTTACCTCTTATCGATGATTTATTTGATCAATTGCAGGGTTCGTCAGTATATTCAAAGATTGACTTGCGATCCGGCTATCATCAACTAAGGGTAAGAGATGAAGATATCCCTAAGACTGCATTTAGAACTAGGTATGGCCATTACGAATTTATAGTCATGCCTTTTGGTCTAACAAATGCACCAACAGTATTTATGGGATTGATGAATAGAGTGTTTTAAAGGTATCTAGATGATTTCGTGATCATATTTATCGATGATATTTTGATTTACTCGAAGAATTTATGTGATCATGCTGACCACTTGAGAACAGTTTTGAAGACGTTGAGAGAGGACAAATTGTTTAATAAGTTATCCAAATGTGAGTTTTGGTTGAAACAGGTGATTTTTCTGGGTCATATTATATCTGGAGATGGTATTTCAATTGATCCAAGTAAAGTTGAAGCTGTGATTAGTTGGCAGAGACCGACATCTGTGCCAGAAATCAGAAGTTTTATGGGTTTGGCAGGATATTATCGTGGATTTATCCAAGACTTCTCGTCTATTGCGAACCTATTACACAGCTTACGCAGAAGAATGCACCGTTTGTGTGGTCTGAAGCGTGTGAAACCAGTTTTCTTGAGCTGAAGAAGAGGTTGACTACAGCACCAGTCTTGACAATCCCTTCAGGTACTGGTGATTTTGTTGTTTATTGTGATGCTTCTCACCAAGGTTTGGGATGTATTTTGATGCGGAAAGGACATGTTGTCGCTTATGCTTCTCGACAACTGAAACCACATGAATTCAGATATCCAATTCATGATCTTGAATTGGCAGCTATTGTTTTTGCATTGAAGATCTGGCGACATTATTTATATGGTGAGAAATTCCAAATCTTTTCTGATCAAAAAAGTCTGAAGTATCTGTTTTCACAATCTGAACTGAACATGAGACAACGAAGATGGCTCGATTTATTGAAAGATTTCGACTGTGAAATCAAATATTGAAAGGAATATTTTATTCCTTAAAATCATCCTATTTTGAAAAAGATTTTATTTAATATATTTTGCCTTTCTTGGACATGAAGTAATCTTTATTTATGTGATTTATTTCCTATTTGCGATAGTGATAAGCTGATTAGAATATTTAACATATCATATCTAATATTTATCTTTCTTTATTTGTGTAGATTTGATATGATCAAATCAAAGGAATCCTACGCCTACAAGGAAACATATTGAAGAAAGATTCTTGGCCTATTTATTTTGAGATAGGCGTACACAAGAAAGAGAGATTGATAGAGAGAAAAATGTGAGAACCTAAGTACGTACATTGTGAAAAGCTGAAGATCTCTCTGAAGCTTAGTTGAAGCTGTGACAACTTGAAGCCGTGTAGAACAGTTGAATATTGGAGATCAAGAAGTGTACTGCTCGTGTGATTTTGGCTTCAACATAGTTTTTTTCCTTACTGTGTTTTCATTATTCTATTTCATATAGAATGTTTTTAGGAGAACGTTTACTGTTTATTTTCTCACTTTTTTTGAGAAATTGAATTTTACAATAATCACTAGTGTTAGGGTTTGTAAAACTCTTTGGAAGTTTTCTAGTGAAGTTTTGCCCTGAGGCGCTGCAAGAGTATTTTATACTCTTGCTTAAATCATATTGAGTCTATTTATTTGGTTGCTTGTTTATTTTATTTACGCTTTAATTTTATTCCGCTGCAAATTACTTAAGGTGTTATTGTAGGTGTTGTCAACTCCTTGTGACAACATCTCAAACAGTTTATGTGCAACCCCCATTCCCTTACAAGTGGCATCAGAGCCATATTCTTGATACACTAAGAACTGATCTTGGTTTGTTTATTTTATTACAGGGAATAAGATGGACTCATCGTCTGTTGTGAACTCGTTCCTGAAACCTCCGGTCCTTGATGGCACGAATTACGCACTATGGAAGAATAGGATGCGATATACTATTAAGGCTATGGATGTTCGTGCTTGGCAAAGTATTCTGACTGGTTGGACTCCTCCAAAGATGCTAGATGAAGATGGAGACTACATCATCAGGCAAGAAGAAACTTGGACTTCCGAGGAAACACAAAGTTCAAGCTACAATGCTAAAGCACTCAATGCAATTTTTTCAACTGTTGATATGAGGATGTATGGAATCATAGCTGATTGCACTATTGCTAAGGATGCATGAGATGCTCTTCAAGAACACTGTGAAGGAACTGATAGCGTGAGAAGAACAAGATTGAGATTGTTAAACGCAAGATTTGAGAATATCAGGATGGATGAGAATAAAACTATTGCTGATTATGATAAGAAACTTAGGGAGATAGCTACAGAGGCGCATGCTCTTGGAGGACCTATTGTTAGTGAAACTATGGTGAACAAGGTTCTTCGATCCTTGCCTAAAAGATTTAATGGGAAGATTTGGGCGCTTGAAGAAATTAAAGACACTTCAAAGATGAAGATGACTGAAATGATTAGCATCCTTCAAGTTTTTGAGATGAACAATTCAGAACAAGAGAAGGATAAAGGAAAATCAATAGCCCTTCAAGCCTCGAAACCCTCATACGAGGATTATGTTCAATTTCATCAAGAAGTTCATCAATCTGACTTGGAAGATGATTCGATCTCCTTTATGACTAGGAAATTCAATGATTATCTGAAGAAGATGAAAGAGTCAAGAAAGACGGATCAAAAACTCAAGGCTCCAATATTCTCTAACAAGCCTTTAAGGATTACTGGACCAGAACAATCACCAAGAAAACCTGTTGATACTCCTAAGCCTCGACTGATGTTGGAAGGAAAGAAGAATTTTGTCTCAAAAAAGTTGGACACTGTTCAATGTCATGCTTGTCAAGGTTTTGGACACTATGCAAATGAGTGTGCCAACACGCTTAGGAAAGGAATGAACACATCTTTGAGTGATGAAGAATCTGAAGAAGAAGAATAGGAAGATGAAAAAAGCCATATTGCCTTATCTGCCCTACTGAAGAGCAAGAAAAAGTTTCAAGTGAATCCTTTAGGTGTTGCCGCAGGTGTCGCCACACCTGGCCGCAACATCTCCCAAAGGTTAGTGTGTTTGAATTCCTTCATTACTGATAACATGTGTGGTAATGATACAGGTGAAGAGACAATGTCCATGGAAGAAGCTCGGATGATGTTTGAAGAGTTACATACTGATTGGGTTGAAAGGAATAAGATGAATACTATTCTTTTGAAGGAAAATTCTGATTTAAAGGCTGATGTGTCAAGACTGGAAGTCATGCTGAGTAAGAAAGACATGGAACTAAGCCAAGTGAAGAAAGAACTCGGAAAAGAAAATGCTACTTTGGCCAAGTTTAATTCAAGCACTTCCAAGCTTGATTCGTTACTCATGATGGGAAGAGATGGTACGGCTGGTTTAGGTTTTGAAAAAAACATATTTGAGGTTGGTGAAAGTTCGAAAGGCCCTGTGTTTGTCAAGGAAAGTAGCAGTTCAAAAAGCTCAAGCAAAAAGGCCTCACCAATTGATCCTCAAAAACCAAAGCCACAACCTGCTGCCCCTTCAAAATCTAGAAGGAAATGTAAGTACATCTGTCATTACTGTCATAGACCAGGTCATATCAAACCATACTGTTTTAAGCTGCAGGAAGACTACAGGTATAGATCTGCATCGAAGGTGTTGCCAACGCCTCCACACAACATCCCTAGAAACAGATCTTATGTAAGAAAGATTTGGGTACCAAAAGCTGATATTCAATGTCATATGATTTATACTGCTTTGAGAACTAATGTTTCAGGTGCATGGTACTTTGATAGCGGTAGCTCTCGTCACATGACAGGTTTCAAAAAGTTTCTCACTGACTATGTTGAACAGAAAAGTGGAAAAGTAACTTATGGTGGAGGTTCAAAGGGAAACATTGTTGGAAAAGGAACTCTGGATGTTGCTGGTCTGCCCAAGCTTCGCAATGTGATTCATGTTGAAGGATTAACCGCAAATCTAATAAGCATAAGCCAACTTTGTGATGATAATTTGCATTTGAAATTTGATAAGAAATTATGCAAAGTTTTTGATGATTCAAATTTGTGTGTCATGACAGGTACAAGGTCATCGGATAACTGCTATCAACTCGGAGAAGAGATGGCTTGTAGGCACACAAAATTGAATGAGTTTGATCTATGGCATCAAAAATTGGGTCATGCAAACTTCAAGACTTTAAAGAACTTAAGTAAGTTAGATGCTGTCAGAGGTATGCCTAACTTAAAATCTGGTATTCCATTTGTGTGTGAAGCATGTCAGAAAGGGAAGCAGACTAGGGTGTCACACGAGGTGTTGCCAACATCTGTTACAACACGCTACCTTGAGCTTTTACATATGGACTTGATGAGTCCAATGGATGTTGAAAGCTTTGGAGGTAAGAAATATTCTTTTGTTTGTGTGGATGATTTCTCACGATATACTTGGGTAAATTTTCTGAGAGAAAAATCGGGCACATTTGATGCCTTCAAGAAACTGCTCACTAAGATTACGAATCTACATAATCTGAAGGTAATCCGTATTCGCACTGATCATGGTAAGGAGTTCGAAAACTCTTCTTTTGCTAATCTGTGTGATAATAAAGGTATTTCTCATGAATTTTCTGCTCCTAAAACTCCACAACAAAATGGAATTGCTAAAAGGAAAAATAGGACTTTGCAAGAAATGGCAAGAGTGATGTTGAGTTCGAAAAATATTTCAAAACATTTTTGGGCTGAAGCCTTGAATACTGCATGTCATATTTCAAATAGAGTTTATTTGAGGAATGGTACTACTATGACATCCTACGAAATTCTCATGGGAAAGAGGCCAAACCTTAAATAATTTCATGTTTTTGGATGTGTATGTCACGTTTTGAATGATAGAGATCATCTTGCTAAATTTGATGCAAAAAGTGATAAGTGTATGTTCTTGGGATATTTATCAAATAGCCAAGCCTATAGGATGTATAACTTGAGAACAAGGACTATTTTTGAGTCAATTAAATTTTTTTTTTGATGACTTTGCAGATCTAAAGAAGAGAACTGCTGAGGATGAAGTTAATGATCTGCTTGAAAATTCTGGAAATTTAGACGCTGTCAAAGGAGTGTTGTCAACACCTCTGACAACACCTCCTACAAAAAATCCAGAATCAAAAGTTGAAAAGCCTACTGATGAGAATATTGATGAGAACAGTGAGGTAAATGAAGCTGGAAAGAACGTTCCAAGCAGAATTCAAAAAAATCACCCAACCTCACAGATCATTGGAGATGTGCATGGAGACTTGCAAACTCGAAGGAAAGAGAAAGTGGATTATCGAAAGATGGCAGGTTTGCTGTGCATGAGTTCTACATATTCTCAGGTAAGATTCTCTTGTTTCGTGTCAAACATTGAACCCAAAAAGGTAGAAGAAGCTTTAAAAGATGAATTTTGGGTCAATGCTATGCATGAAAAGTTAGAAAAATTTGTTAGGAATGATGTTTGGTACTTAGTACCGCGTCCTGCTCATGGAAATGTCATAGGAACTAAATGGATTTTCAAAAATAAAACTGATGAGTTGGGAAACATCATTAGGAATAAAGCTTGGTTGGTAGCTCAAGGGTATACACAGGTTGAAGGGGTGGACTTTGATGAAACCTTTGAAAGAGTGGGTGCCCGGTTAGCCAACTTGTGGCTAAGGGCTTTTATGACTCTATGTAAAACAATCTTTTGTTTAATATAATTTACACTTTTATAATGGCATTGACTTTATCTTTCTTCATATTGTTATATTATGATATACTATTGTTGTTTTGATAAAGACCTTGAATATACTATAGTGTATGTAAGATGTGGTAGCACATGGGGATGGCTATCATGAAACACATCTTATATTCACTGTATATTCTAAACTGTTCCTAGTCAATTGAGCCGTCCGCAAATAAGGATAAGGATTGCTCGAGATTGAGACTAGCATTTGCGATGCCGAGTACCACGTTTCATTGGTATGGAACATAGAGATGTTTAAAGCATGCAAATGGATATTCATATGATGAATGATCGAACTACCCTATTCGGACTTTCCAAGTGGTTATCACTTATCGAGTGGATAAAGTCCGCGGTTTTGGTTGTACACCATTAGTCCTTAATACTTGAAACATCATTGAGACTCTATATGCTAGTACTGTGCTTTGACTCGTTTACCGACTCTATTGGGGTCATCAGGTGCGGGATTGGGTACAGTTACGACACATATAGGAGTCGATGCTTTGTTGTCAAGGATTCACCACATACTTGCAAGTGTGGATATCCTATGCGATCTGAGGAGATATTAGTGTGACGAATCTCTGGCCAGAGTACATGATGTGTTTTAGGTTAATGGGTTATCCTAGTAACACATGCGATGTCACTAATAGATCTCCAAGATGTTATGCATAGTTATCGAATCTCGAACGACTCTCGATATACCAATGGTTGTTGATTAGATCGGGATATATGGTTGAAGGGACCGTACTGTACGCTAACCAAAATCTACTGGTTCTTGCAGGCACTATCAGTAATACCTAGGGAATCATGAGGCGATGTTGCTAGGAGCTCTTACCATGATTCGATGGGTAAGTCGGAAATTGTTGTTCCGAGTCACAAGGAGTTGTGAGCCCACGGCTAGCTGTATTCCTGAACCATTGAGGGTTACACAAGTAATGGATTACTAAAACCCCGTAGAGATATTTAAATTTAAAGAGTTAAATTCAATGAAAGAGAAGTTGAACTTCTTAACTAAAGGGAGTGAGATTTCCTAAAATGACATAGGGATGGGCATTTTTGGAAATCACTGAATTCGGATTCAGAAAAATTATCTTGACTCTAAAAGATGCAGAAATGGTTTCTGTGCACATTGGTGAAATCAGTTTATCAATTGGAGTCACGATGAATTTTATATTAATTTCTATAACAATAGGCTTGGCTTGTTGGGCTTAAGTTATGGATTGTGGGCTTTAAGGAGTTAGAGTCCTGATACAATTATAACTAGAAATTATCTATAAATAAGACTGCAGTGTTCGAAAATTACAAGCATTCAGTCTTGAATTTTCGAAATTTCAGTCTATATTATTAAAGAGGATTTTCGAATTCTCTGTCCATTTCGGAGAAAATTCGGTCTTGTGATTTTTGTGAAAAATTACAATCCGGATTAACAGATCATATCTGTTTATTCTCTATGAAAACTTCTGATTGATTTCTAGTGCAGTCAATCAGAGGGTTTTGTTTTCTATTCGTGGACCTGATTGAAGAAACGTTCGTTCATCAGTTCCGGGGATATACAACAAGAGCAGATTAAATTCTGTTGGTGTCCATAATCTCGCTTCGAGATTTTAAGGTAAAATATTTAATTGTGATTATTTATTTTACTTACAAAAATTTAATCGTAAAAGTTTTGATACCCAGATATGGAATCGTTCCATATTAATAAAATAAAATTTTTAAACTTCCGCTGCACTGGGTATCAATTCTAATTGATCTGAACACCGTTTTCCAACAACCTTTGCTCCTATAGCCCGCATTGAGTCAGTCCGACTTTTGCTTGCTGTTTCATGTTATATGGGAATGAAACTGTTTCAAATGGATGTAAAGAGTGCCTTTTTGAATGGGATCCTAAATGAAGAAGTCTTTGTGAAACAACCTAAGGGTTTTGAGGATCCAAATCATCTTGACTATGTGTATAAGTTGAAAAAGGCATTGTATGGATTGAAGCAAGCACCACGTGCATGGTATGGGAGACTTACTGAGTACTTGCTCAATATTGGCTTCAAAAGAGGTGAAGTTGATAAGACTTTGTTTGTGCAAAAGTCTCAAGGTAATATATTAATTTGCCAAATTTATGTGGATGATATAATTTTTAGTGCCTCAAATGATAAACTTGTTGATGATTTTGTGAAGTGCTTGACGTCTACATTTGAGATGAGCATGGTTGGTGAGTTAACATATTTCTTGGGCTTGCAAGTGAAACAAATGCGTGATGGTATATTTTTGTGTCAAAGCAAGTATGCTAAAAATCTTGTAAAGAAGTTTCTGAATGACAACACTAAACACATGTGCACACCTATGGGGTCTAATGAAAAGCTGTCTAGGGAGGATGTTGCCGAAGGTGTTGACAACACCCTCTACAGAAGCATGATTGGTAGTCTTTTATATTTAAGTGCTACTAAACCTAATATCATGTATAGTGTTTGTCTATGTGCTAGATACCAATTTAACCCAAAAATTACTCACTTTAAGGCCGTAAAACATATACTGAAATATGTGGCTGGAACTTTGAATTTGGGTTTGTGGTACACTAAAGAAACCAATTCTAATTTGGTAGGATTTAGTGATGCTGATTGGGCTGGGGATTTAGATGAGAGAAAGAGCACTTCGGGAGGATGTTTCTACTTGGGGAATAACTTAGTATCTTGGTATAGTAAGAAACAAAATTGTGTCTCACTGTCTACTGCCGAGTCTGAGTATGTTGCTGTTGGTAGTTGCTGTTCACAACTCCTTTGGATGAATCAAATGCTAAATGATTATGGTGTTAAGAGTGATACTCCAATTGTGTACTGTGATAATTCTAGTGTCATTGATATATCCAAAAATCCAGTACAACACTTTCGAACCAAACACATTGACATTAGACATCACTTCATTCGAGATTTGGTCGAGAAAAGCATGATCTTAATTGAGTTTGTTGGAACTAATAACCAATTAGCTGATATATTCACAAAAGCTTTGGATTTCGAGAGATTTTCCAATCTAAGGAAGTCTCTCAATATGTGTGCATTATAAACAGAACTTAGATGGTGTCAGGAGTGTTGCCAACATCCTGTGACAACACCTTTTCATGCATGTGAATTTTTAAGATTCTAGGCATACTACATTCATGCATTCATTCTGTTTTGTGATGTGTTTGATACTTTGTAACCACTGACTAGTTTTCACTCAGGATTCTTTGCAAAATAGTTTTCAGAAGAGTTCTGACTAAGTCATAAAGTAGTGGAGGGACGTTCGTGTATTCCATAATCTTGTCCCAAGTGAAAAGTGACTTTGTAAAATCAGAATAACAAAAGAAAAAAAATGATGAAGCTTGAATTGAATCAATCATCAAATTTGATTGATAATCAGAAGCAAATGGAAAAATCTACCTAAAGGGGTCCATTTGAAGATCGTTCATTTAGTGTGCAGGCTACCACTTCTGCAAAAATAATGAATTGGATATAATAATTTTTCTGAATCCTGAAGTGTTGCTGGGAGATGTTGCCAACATCGTGGATAACACCTCACTTGTCAACATTTATTTGTGCATAAAATTGCATTTTATTTTTATGTCACACTCTGTTTTTAGACATAATTAGGGCATGCATATTTGTGAATATATTTGGCCAAAAGGTTACAAATTCTGATCAAATAAAAATTTTGATTTTTGCCCTATCATCTGAATTTTTGAATTTGAAAGTGATTGGATTTTGTTACAGTGGTATTATATTCTGATGAGGAGTTAAATTTGGAAATATTTGGTGAAATATTTGGGCCGAAATTATCGGAGAAAATCAAAGAGATTTATTGCCAAATTAAATCGGATTTGTTACCATTTTCCTCATAGTTACCGTTGGAGATTTTGTTACCGTTGGGGCCTACTCAGAATCCGAGCTAGAATAGGAAAAGATTTGGTGCCTAATATATATGTGTTCTTATCTGTTTAAGGAAATATTCTACTTCCTTGTTTCGCATCGCTCTAGTATTCTTTGTACTCCCTGATTTTCCATTGCCTAAAATTTCTTCTCTGTTTACTCTTTCACATTCTAATGGCAGGAAAAGGTTTTGATTCACATGATATTCGTTCTGAGATGAGATATACGGAAGATGCTGCAGAAGGTGTCACGGCACCTACATCACCACACCCTGTGGTTGAGCAAGCAATCATTCCTGTTGCCGAGGAACCTGTGCCTCTGGACTCCATCGCTCCAGGAGAGCCTGGCAATGCCATCGATGTAGAGAATTTACCAGACATGAGCGTGGTGAATAAGGTGTTTCCCACAAAACCCTTAACTTGCCGATCCAATAGACAAGCTGGATACAACCCAAATTACACTGCCTCCAAACAATTTCGTGGAAAAGGACAACCATCAAGACCATCTCTGGTGGACACTGAATTCACCTCTGGGATGAGAGCTCTGATGAAGACTTCAAGCTTGTACGCCAAAAAATGGGGAATTCAAGTACCCATGAACCGTCTGGAGAAGCTATTTCTGTTCCTTTTGCCGCTGAAAGTAAATCATCAAGCGATTCCTCTGAGAGTGAGTCCACTAAATCAGGAACTCCACTTTTTGCTGCTACTGCTGTTGAGACAGATGCACCTGCATCTGTACCTACTGTTGAGGAGACATCTACTGTTCCTCCTGTTCTGTCCGATGAAGAAGAAATGTCAATAGCCCAGTTCATGGCTAAAATGAAGAATTCTAAAGGCAAGAAGCCTACATCCACTGCTACTGCTCCTGTCCCAGAATCTGAAGATGAACCAGACGAGGAGATGCTCGCAGAATTTGTTGAAAACCGCCCACAACCTTCTGATAGTTCCAGCTCTGATTCGAGTGAAGATTCAGATGCTGAGAAGGAGTTGGAAGAAGAGTCCGATTCTGATGACTCTGAAGAGGAAGAGGAAGGTGCTGTGGAAGGTATTGCCGACACCATGGACAACACCTTAGGCGAAGAATACCAGGTAAACTCGTCCTATTCATCTGCTTTTTACTCCAAGAAGATTGTTGATTGCTGGGAGAACTATGCTGATCCAGAGTTTCTGGAGGAGCATAACATTGATGTTGAGAGCTATTGAGCTCAGAACATGGTGAGATTTTTCGAGGTAAGGAACATACTGTCTACTATTACTACTGCTGGTCCTTATTGCAAAGAACTGGTGCATGACTTCTACTGCAATCTCACTGAAGCTGTGAAGGATCCTAGATACATGAAGTATGGGAAAGTCTATGTGCGTGGGCAGATCTTCGCTTTCAGCCCTGCCATTATAAATGGATTTCTTCAAACTCCTGCCTCTGATGATGCTTCTCTGCCTACCACTGATGAGATGACATCTGTCATCACTGGAGGACATGTCACTGTTTACCCAGCTCATCCTAAGAAATTGTCAGCAGCCAAGCTCACTTCTTTTTACTCTGTCCTCCATAAAACTGCTGTGAAGACTTGGACTCCATCCGGAAATTCCAGTGTGGTTACCAAGCATCAAGCCCCTGTCTTGTATGCTATTGGTACTAGAATTACATTCAACTACGGCCGACTCGTGTTTGACACAGTCATGGATTTTGCAGATGGTGCTCAACCTACATTGAAGCTGCCTTATCCATCACTCATCTATTATATGCTGCTATCTCAAGAGATTGAGAAGGATGATGATGAAGCACTTATTGCTCCAGGAGAGTTGCTAAAGATCGCACCTGCTTTGCTGAAAGGAAAACGGAAGATAGACCTTCCTTGGTCTGAGTCTGCTGATGCCGCAGGTGTTGTGGTAGGTGCTGCCAACACCTCCTCTGCCACTGCTGTTTTTGTACCCCCCCCCCCCTCTCTCTCTACTGCTCATGATGTTGATCCTGCATTCATAAAAGCTCAATTGGTGCATGTTGAGCAGAAGATTGCACAAGCAAAGGCTAACCTAGCCTATTATGAAGGGTTAAAGGCTCACTATGAATCACTACTAAGCGGAGCTGGCCCTTCTGAACAAAAAGGCGGAGAAGAAAGTGAAGTAGAAGAAACAGAATCGGAGAGCAATCAATGTTAATCTGAGTTTTAGTTTTTTTTTTTGGTTTTGCTCTAGTTTAGTTTTTTGTTTTTTATTTGTTTAGTATTGTTTTTGTTCTTTGATCCTAATCAAAACTGTCTTTTTGTGGTGTTAAGTCTTATATGATTTCTTGTTTGTGTTTCTCCTTGCTCTTATAGTTTCTGATTTAAGATGTCATAGCTAGATGTTTCCAACGTCTTGTGACAACACCTCTGGATATACTTAGGGGGAGAATCTATTCAAGGGGAGTTTTGATTAAGGGGGAGTTTTAGTTGATATGTATGTGAGTTAAATGTGTTTTGTCCAGAAAGGCAAAAAGTGAGAGATTGAAAGGAATATTTTATTCCTTAAAATCATCCTATTTTGAAAAAGATTTTATTTAATATATTTTGCCTTTCTTGGACATGAAGTAATCTTTATTTATGTGATTTATTTCCTATTTGCGATAGTGATAAGCTGATTAGAATATTTAACATATCATATCTAATATTTATCTTTCTTTATTTGTGTAGATTTAATATTATCAAATCAAAGGAATCCTACGCCTACAAGGAAACATATTGAAGAAGGATTCTTGGCCTATTTATTTTGAGATAGGCGTACACAAGAAAGAGATATTGATAGAGAGAAAAATGTGAGAACCTAAGTATGTACATTGTGAAAATCTGAAGATCTCTCTGAAGCTTAGTTGAAGCTGTGAAAACTTGAAGCCGTGTAGAACACTTGAAGATTGGAGATCAAGAAGTGTGCTGCTCGTGTGATTTTGGCTTCAACATAGTTTTTCTCCTTACTGTGTTTTCATTATTCTATTTCATATAGAATGTTTTTAGGAGAACGTTTACTGTTTATTTTCTCACTTGTTTTGAGAAATTGAATTTTACAATAATCACTAGTGTTAGGGTTTGTAAAACTCTTTGGAAGTTTTCTAGTGAAGTTTTGCCCTGAGGCGCTGCAAGAGTATTTTATACTCTTGCTTAAATCATATTGAGTCTATTTATTTGGTTGCTTGTTTATTTTATTTATGCTTTAATTTTATTCCGCTACAAATTACTCAAGGTGTTATTGTAGGTGTTGTCAACACCTTGTGACAACACCTCAAATAGTTTATGTGCAACCCCCATTCCCTTACAAATATTATCCATGGAAGTCAAATGCAGCAGCTGATGCCCTAAGTAGGAAGGTATGTGCCTTATCCTTGTCTACTATAGGTGTATCTAATTTGATTGAATATTGCTGTATTTCTGGAAATATATTTGAAACAGATAGAAAACCGATGAGAATTTGTGCAATCAGTGTTGAGCCTGAATTGTTGATTCGAGTCAAAGAAGCACATAAATCTGATTTGAATGTACAGAAGTCGATTAAAATGATCAGATCCGGGCATCAGTTCAAATACAAGGTTAGTGATGATGATATTCTGTATGTGAATAACCGAATTGTGGTTCCCGATCTTTCAGATTTGAAACAAAGTATTTTGAAAGAAGCTCATTGTAGTCGATTCAGTATTCATCCTGGAGGCAGAAAAATGTACAACGATTTGAAGAATAAGTACTGGTGGAAAAAAATGAAGTCTGATGTGACTAAATTTGTATCAAAATGTCTGAATTGCCAACAGGTGAAGGCTGAGAGAAAGAAACCAGGTGGATTATTACAGAGTCTATCTATTCCTGAATGGTAGTAGGATCACATTTCTATGGACTCTGTAACGAAATTGACACGATCAACTCGAGGTTGCGATGCTATTTGGGTGATCATTGACAGATTGACGAAATATGCGTATTTTATTCCCTACCGAATGACTTATCGTCATGATCAAATGGCAGATCTCTACATTCGAGAAGTTGTTAGACTACACGGTGTGCCAAAGTCGATTGTATCTGATCGAGATCCTAGATTTACTTCGCACTTTTGGCATAGCCTATAGGAAGCTCTAGGTATGCGCTTACATTTGAGTACTGCTTATCATCCTCAAACTAATGGAAAATCTGAACGAACCATTCAGACTCTCGAGGAAATGCTTAGAGCTGTGATACTTGATTTTGGTATTACATGGCAAGATTCTATACCACTTGTGGAATTCTCTTATAACAACAGTTATCAGACAAGTATAGAGATGGCTCCATTTGAAGCGTTATATGGGAAGAAGTGTCGATCGCCATTGTATTGGGACGATGTGTTGGAGGTGCCTGAATTGGGACCAGATATGATCAGACAAATGACTGAGAAGGTAAAGGTGATACATCAGAGAATGAGAACAGCACAGCATAGACAAGCCAGATATGCAAATGTTCGACGTCGGCCGTTATCTTTTGAACAGGGAGATAGAGTGTTCTTGAAGATTTCACCATTTAGGGGCACAGTCAGATTTGGCAAACGAGGAAAGTTATCTCCACGATTTATTGGGCCGTATTAGATACTCGAGAATATAGGCAATCTTGCTTATCGACTCGCTCTTCCTATATCTTTGTCTGGAATTCATGATGTCTTTCATGTTTCAATGCTCCGAAAGTATCAACACGGCGAGTCTCATATCTTGCAACCTGATGAAGCTGAGTTGGATGAAACACTTAGCTATTTTGAACAGCCGATTCAGATACTCGATTGAAAAGAAAATCAACTCCGAACGAAGACCATTCTATTGGTGAAGATTCAATGGAGTCGGCACGGAGTTGAAGAAGCGACATGGGAAGCTGAAGATGACATGAGACAGAGATTTCCCTATTTATTCCACTGATGTGAGTTCTTATTCAGTTTCTATTATTCTGTATTCATATGAGTATACAGACTGCATATCTATATTGCTTATGAATTCGAGGACGAACTCATGTCTTAGTGGGGGATAAATGTAAGGCCCATGATTATTTAATTTAATCCAGGATTATTTAATGTAATCCGAGATTATTTAATTTTAATCCGAGTATATTTAATTTGGGAATATTTAGAGTTTTTATTTAAATTCTAATATTCTTAAATTATTTAGGATTGAAATTGAATTAAAAAAAGGATCGAGGACTGAATTGCAATTTCTGAGGTTTCTAGGGACTAAAGTGCAAATAGGCTGAATTTATCCAAATCTTATTTGATTACTCAGCATGTAAACGTGTAAATGTGAGAGTTCTTTCAGATTTTCAGAAGCAAGAGCCGAGATCTTCCCTTTTCTTTAAAATTTTGACTTTCAAATCTTTGTAACTTTTGCTCCGGTTATCCGATTTCGATTCCGAAGATAGTTCTGGAATCCTTGAGATGAGGGTTTCGATTTTACGTAAGTATTTATGTATTTCATCATGTTTTGAGAATCAATATATGGCAGAGATCAGTATGTTTTCATATAGTCATGTTCTTGAGGTGTTGTATCGTTTATTTTCAAACCGAATCGACGAATGGCTATCGATTGTGTTCTTATGATTTCCAGCTTATGATTCGAGTTAAAAACCTGCTGATATGTGGGATTATAATGATATTTTTCTGGTTTATATAATTTATATGCTGATATGAGTTGAGAAATGATTTCGGTATTTCGTCGGTTATCGATTTTCAATCGCTACGCCGCCGGTTTAGGTTTTGAAGTCGTTTTGATAGCCTATGATTGAGCTGAGGATCTTGTGATTGAATACTGATGTTTCTTGACCATAATCCTTACATTTCAGATTAGTTCCAAGCTCGATCAACTCAAGAAGTTCGATTTTGAACCGAAGAAGTTTGCTTGAGGTTTGAAGTGATTGTATTGAAGTTATATTGATGAGTTTTAGCAGATTTTGGATTTATCATTTTGAATGAAGTTTGATATGAATATTCTGATTGTTATATTTCAGATTTGAAGTATTCAGAACCGAGAAATACGAAGGTATAAGACGACATCGCGAGTCAGGGATTTGAAACTCGAGAATGATGCTTCTTGAGTTGTCCCGCCTAAACCACATACTTGTTTATCGTTTTGATTTTTGTATGATGTTGTCGATCCATCCCAGGTAGTGGATCTTTGAGTTGAGTCGATATGGTTACAATATGATATTTTATTGAATTGATTCTATGCCAAGATCTGAGGCGATCTTATTTTCTAGTCTAGAATGACTACGATAGATGGATATCAATGTCAAGATTGGTTACGAATCTTGATGGCAACGATGTTATATGAATCAATTCTTAATCGATATATGCATGTTATTTACTCTATTGTTGAGTCGATTATTAATAGAGTTGATATGATTTATTTAACGCTTTATATATGTCGATTATACTGGGAATGATTTCTCACCGAAGTTTATCCGGCTGTTGCTTTGTTTTGTATGTGTGCATGGCAACAGAGGGGGGAGGAGCTGGTCAGTGATGACATTGACAGCTCAGGAGTGAGTTTAGCACGTGAGGACTCGGGTTTTAGTTGAAGTTGTATTGTCTAGAAACATCAAACATGATAGCATATTGTAGTTTGAAGTACACTTTTGAGAATTGCTATAGTTGTGTTGTTTATCGCTTTTTAAACGATAGTTTGATGTAATAATCGCATGGATTGATGCTAGGAATTTACTACATGTATATATGCATGTTTGAGAATTATTAAACCATGTCTTGAGTTGGTTTAGTATTGATTTTGATTGAGTTTCTACACTTGACAGCAAAACAAATTCTGCAGATTTTTTAACAGGTTTTGCGCGCTCGAGCGCATGAATTAATCGGATCGAGCGCGGCATGTGATTTTCTAAAACAGAGAAATTGATTTTTGGGCGCGCTTGATCGCGTGAGTACGTGGGATCGAGCGCAGCCTGAGAATTTCCAAACCCGAGATTTGAGCTTTTGGGCTCGCTCGATCGGGCGAGTTCGTCCGATCGAGCGAGGTACAAGTTTTTTAAAAATTATTTTTTTATTTTATTTGGTTTGAGTATTCTTTTAAAGAATTGATTAATTGTGTTATTAAACATTAATTATCTTAAGAAGAGATTAGCAACCCAAGGTCCCCACAAAAGTTATTTGTGATCAAGAATTTAGTCGAGTTGTATCATACGACTGTAGAAGTAGACTCTCTCAAGTCAATTATTTGATCATTATGGATCATTTTGTGCTAAGAGTTTAAGCATTTCATTCAAACTTGTAATATCAGTTAAGGACTGAACTTTGTATTGAGTCTAGGAGTTTCAGTTAAGGCAGTGTTAAGTCCTTGCTGAATTGGGGTTGTACAAGTAGTTGTATTTCTCAAATATTCTAGTGAAACCTTCCAACAGGAATATGAGGCGATGTAGGAGTTTACATCTCCGAACATCCATAAACAACTTTTGTGTTATCATTTCCAGTTGACCTTTTATTAAGTGTTCACTCTATCTATTGATCTTTCTCCACACATACCTTTGTTGATCAACTGATATTGACAGTCAAGAAAGAAAACAAATTGTTCAGTTGTGACCACGACTGAACCAAGTCATTAAATCGAAGAAAATTAGCAGTAGTGTATTCACCCCCCGCCTCCCCCCTCCCTCTCTTTCTCTACACACACTCAATGATCCTAATGTTGTTGTATAGAACAAAGTATTCTAGTGAATATCCTTCCTAAGAGGAAAAAGGGATGTTGTAAGAGCAGTTGAGTCTCCGAACATCCAGAAACCTTTCTTGTGTTCTTACCATTCAGTTTTCCTACCAGTTTTCCATTTGATTTATATTGTTCAATCTGTCAGTTGATCTCTTTTCATACAACTTAACATACTTTGTTGGTAAACTGACATAAAAAACAAGAAAGGATAGCTCAGTTACCAACCCAACTGAATTCAATTTTTAACAAGAAAATTTTATAATGTGTGTATTCATCCCCTCGCTACACAAGTTTTTGATCCCAACAAATGTTATCAGAGCGAGATTCTTTATCGATATTGAAAATTCAATCCAAGTAGCATCATAAATCAATATGCCCACGTTTTACGTGGAAAATTTTGAAGATTGGAGGATAAGAACACAAGTCCATATTGCAGCGCTTAATGAAGATATGTGGCAAGTGATGAATGAAGGTCTTTTTATCATTGAGAAACCAAGGAGCCAATGGACCATTGAAGACAAGACACTATCCAATCTCGATAATATTGCTAAAAACATTTTATGCAACACTCTGGACAATAGCACTTTTAGAAAGATCAAGGCATGTCCAACTTCTAAGGATATTTGGCAGAGAATGATTCAGTTAGGTGAGGATAATGAGAAGATTGAGCCAATTACAAGAAATATCTAAATCAACAACACATAAAAGACAACGGTTTGATTTTAAAACTGTTGTTTTCTTCCCTATAACAACGGTTTTAATTAAAACCGTTGTCTTTGACCATTTTTTTAAAAAAAGACAACGGTTTTAAAGTAAAAGACAACAGTTTTTAAAAACTGTTGTCTATTAGCGGTTTTTTTTAGACTACGACAACGGTGTTTTTTTCAACTGTTGTCTTTATGCATTTTTTTTGAAGATAAAAGACAACGGATTTTATAAAAGTGGTCTTTTTTATTTTCAATTTAATTTAAATAATGATATATTTTAAATAATACATGCTTAAATGTTTACGAAAAAACAAAACAAAATGGAGAGAAAGAACCTTACCCTACCCAAACCCGTCGCCCCCTTCTTCATTTTTGACCTTGAGCCGCCGCACACCACTAGAAATGGGCTCGGCCAGCCATGACTCACCTACCCCTTGAGTTTCTGGTGAGATCGTGAATCTAGGTCAGAAAACTGCACTTGTTACGTTTCTTTAGATCCGTTCGTGTTCAAAGTTTAATTGATCCGAGTAGGATTGATGGTTTTAGTTTCGACGCTCGCGAAGTATAAATTAGTGTTCCTGGGTGATCAGTTCGTTGGGAATACGAGTATAATCACTCGATTCATGTACGATAAATTCGAAAATACGTACCAGGTGTGAATCACTCACTGAGGTGTTTGTATTTCACGCTTAGAAGTTCATTGTTCGAAAATAAGGATCGACAAGGATAGATCTGGTCCTATTTACCTGATATTTGTAATTAAGTCTCGTTCGTGTTGATTTTTAATTTTGGTCGATGATATCACGTTTTGTAACTTGCCAGATCGTTTCCTGTTTTCGTTTCTCAATGATCTTACTCTCATGAGTCGTCTTATATGTTTAGTGCTTGAAGATAATGTGCTCACGCTGGATTTCATGCTCTTGATGGTTTTCTCTGTGTCTGAATTTATAACGGTCTTATGTTTTATTCCTCTATATATATTACATGTTGATCTACGCAATCACGGGTTTGATGATATTTCTATGAATCGAGGTCAGTGGTTTACTTGTCAAGAAGGTATTCATCACAGCACGAGAAGAACTACACGGAGTTGAGGATTGTTGGGATTTGTTCAAATCTTTATGAAGTTGAGGATTGTTGGGATTTGTTCAAATCTAACTAGTTTCTTGTTTCTCTTCTATTGTTTTATCCACTATGCCTTGGCAATCATACTGCATTTCATTGTTCCACGTACAGTAAAGATGTAAATGGTGCCTTGATTATGCTTGAGCCATAGTAAAATTGTTCACTTGAAAATGATGTACCCGTGTTTGAGATTTGTTGCAGACTCATTTTTGCGTGGATTGTGAATTATTATCCTATCTAAAATAATTTTTTTTAATATTACCCATTTTGGAGTGATCTGATCACTCAAAGAAAGAGAACAAACTGATATCTAATGAGTAAATACTAAGATTGATTATATTATATAACACTACTTCAAAATGAAAGCCGCTGAAATGTAGTAAGCCTGGGTTTTGCATCTTATTTGGGTTTCACGAGCGACAAAATCTCTTTACTGCATTATCATTTTGCTATTTGCTCATTTGGGTTTCCTTGTAGATGGCGTTGTTATGCCTTCATGGTTTGACATTGCTGAAATACCTGTGACAGCTGTAAGTTTGCATCATTTTATCTTCAATTTTCTGTCATAATTCATTTGCATCTGCCTTTTAATCCTTTTTTAATCTGTATATTATGTTGAGCTCCATTATAAGTCTTTTTAAGTTCTATAAAAATTCTGTCTTTGATTCATTTTTCCTTAAACAGATTCATTATAATATGTATAAATTCGACTTGATTCATGTATAAACGGAATCACTTTACTTTCTTTACGAACATATTCAGTTTATTGTGATGTGTTTGATTCATTTTTTCTTTAAATGGTTAGGCTAAAGACCATAGTAGGAAGTCAGGGTAGTATATATCTCACCTCTACTTTGGAATCCCTGCACCATGTATTCTCTCAGTCTGAATCATCTAAATTAATATTATTTTTCAGGATTCCCCAAAAGATGAAGGCAGTGTGCTCAAAGCAGTTCAGAATATACATGCATGCAATGATAGATAAAGAGATAGCCGCTGGAATCAATCCTAGCAATGTTTTTGTTTGTGGATTTAGTCAAGGAGGTCCGTGTGTTGAAGTAGTTTTCTGTTCTGGTCATTCTGATGCTTTAAACAGTTTGGTGTGCATCATGCCTTAAAAATTTTGTCAAATATTAGGTCTGGAAACTCGAGGTTGCAACTAGTGCGACAGAGCATGTCTTGTTCACATATGGTGGTTCTCCATGCAAACAGAAAAGCGTGTTGCTTTGTCCAAACTCCAAAGAAATCAAACCTATACTTTTGCAAAACATGAAGCTTTTAGAAACTTTTACCAATATTCACTTTTGACTTGTTTTATACTTAATGCAATTGAGAAGAAAGTCCCTCGCCTTTTACTTGTCTTGGATATTTAATTACTATGACACCACAAATTTTGTGTGTGAGAGATTCTCAACCATGAGTTTGTTCTGACTGCAGACATTGCATGATTGTGAGAATGTCCTAAGCCGACATGACCAAGCTGGTTTGAAGGACTCCATTCCAACAGAAACAAAAAATTGCATCAATAAATTCCATGATGAGTGTTTGACATCAATGTCTGATGATCTTCACACTCCTGTAGAATTGGCTGCTATGTCGGAACCATTGAAAACCATCAATGATCTTCTGCATACTCGTAAGGTGCTTTATTCAATCTAGAAGCAATTTTAATTTTCGATGCAGTCTCACAGGCTCCAGTTTTTACTCAATGTGTTTACCTCCTCGAGTTCAAATATGTCCGGCTCTTGAATAGTAAGATGGTATATATGGCTCACATGTTTTCTAGCTCATTCAGTGGTAAAGCTGATTTGTCATGTATGGATTAATTTTCGTTCCTTTTTACTGTGGCAAAGTCATTTGGGTACATGATTGAAAATTTGAAGCGGATAGTTTTGAACCTGTAGGCTTCTTTCTGCAGGGAAAGAAACAAGAGTTAAGACTAGAGTCGCTTGCAGCTTTAGAAAATACAATTATAAGTGCTCTTACTATTTTGGGGCTCTTTCCTGATAGCTGCTCTGAGGTAACCCACAATAACTCTCATTCTGGCATGCACGCACGCACACACACAGAGGGGGCAGGGGAAGAATGTACTTGTTTGCAGCTGTGAGAGGGACCATATTTCGAGTCATGGTTTTCTCAAAAATATGCACCTGCGGGCTGCGAGTAAGGTGTACAATTGAATGTTATGCTTGCAAGTAGTCATTGCTCTCAGATTTATGAGTTCCTTGTCGGCCTTTTATGTTCTGTGAATACTGGTTGTATACACTATGAAGTCTACTATGCAGTCTACTTATGATTCATTGAGATATTAGTATTTTCATTATCATTGTGGAATCAATCCTAGTTAAAATTAGCCACTTTTGATCTATTCCAATTTTTCTTTTTGTGTCTTTCTGTACTTTAATAGGTTGATGCATACTTATTCTTCGCCCGATGAATGAAAAGTTCAAGTTCGATGATATATGATGACTGGCATATTTTGTTGGTTTCAAGTCCATGCTTTCTGTTTGCAATGCCATGGATATGACATATGGGAATTTAATTTTAAGACTCTTATATTGCTCCTTTCGAAATAGTTTTATTTGATGGTGAATAGAGAAAACAGATGAATCCTCCTGTACCAAATTTAGATTGAATTCAGTTTCTAAATAATTTAAATGACATAAACTTAAAAAAAATTATGCAGAAATAGAAAAGCTTACTGATTGGATATCTAAGTTGGTGTTTTTTGAAGACAAAGGTTGGATATATATTTTTCTCCTAATTCTCAAATATTTCCCTTGTTCAATGAATGTAGTTCACTGACGGTGGACAATATTCTGAATATCATCTAGTGTATCATAGAATATGGTTTCACATAAAAATTTGGTTTACTCGATGATTTAGGCAATGGTAACTATATTAAAATTAAAAATAAGATATTTAAATATAAAATTTAAAATTTGAGTGTATGCTTGTAGGAAGGGGATAGAGGTCCAGGGTGACTTAGGTGGGAACACTTAACCTTTCATTCACTTATTTCTTTATATTCCCGTGCACTCGTATTAACTTTGTCCATTTTTTATTTTTTCTTTTTTTATTTACAGACGAAAGAATAATCGAAGCTGAAATGACGACTGACTTCCGGGCTGCAGCCAAGAGGTTGAAACGAAAGAAACCCGAGGCCTCTGCAGAATCTGCCACTGAATCTGAACCGCATATTCCCGAGCCAGGATCCAAGAAAACTTATAAGACAGTTCGGGGGGATGAAGCCCCTAGTAATCTTGAGCCCATTCTTCCATCCAGTACCACTGTTCATGGAAAGGGAAAAGAGAAAGCATTCATTGATCTCAGCTCCCTTCCCGAGCACATGGAGCGAGGTGATCCCGACCACCCCTATAGCCCAGGGATTTCTTTCTTTGCCCGGCCAGACCATCCTGGGAGCTTGAATATTGTGCAGCACATGGTCTCTACAGAGGACCTAGAGATAGTTCGGCGCTGCCGGATAAAGAGGCTGAGGAATCTTTGGCCTTGGCCCTCATGCAGGTAATTTCTGGGTTAATTATAAACTTGAAAAATTACTTTTATCCTTTTTCCTATAAATAATAACTTATATTTCTCTTTCTAGGTCGTGATCTGGTCGGGGGAGATTACTGCCCGCTCCTATAAGGCCCGTACTGACCACTCTTTAAACCAAGATGCCTTGGTAAAACGAATAGCTTCATTGACTGGGCAGATTCGTGATATCAAAGCTGCTCATGACCAGGAGGTGTATGATATGAGGTCGGACATTGAGACAGCTCAGGACGGGTGGGATGAGGCCAAGAAGCGTATTACCGAGCTCGAGGCTGCTCTGGCTGCCAAGGAACAAGAGTTCGAGGTCGGATGGTCTAAAAAGAAGAAAGATTTTATCAATTCCTCTGATTTTGCCGACCTTTTTGCTGAGAAGAATGTGGCCTTCTTTGAAGATGGCTTTAAGGGGTGCCTAGCTCAGATCCGGGCTGAGGGTTATTCTGAAGCCGAGCATCCTTTCTCCTCCCTTGACTCTGCCAAGGCCCTGGATGACTTGCCTGATGAGGAAGAGAAGTCTGAGCAAGAGGAGCATGTGCAGGAGGGAGAAAAGTTCGAGCAGAAGGAGGGTACTGCCACTTAGTTTTCCTTTTTGCTTTTTGAAAACAATGTTTGACAACATTCTATTCAGACCCTGTGTGGTCTTTTATTTCTTGCCCACCCCGGGCCATGTACTCTGTTTTGCCAAACAAACTTAGACTTAGATCGGTTCATTAATTCCCAATCTCTAGAAAAGAATGAGTTCTTGGTTAGATTAATTCCCCAATTTGAGACTTTGGTAAATGCTCAACTAATTATGAAATAAGTTCCCTCGCAGATATTTAAATAATTGGTAAGTATGAAATGAATTCCTGAGTTGGAACTAAGTATAAGATTTATTCCCGATCTGGAAACTTAATAAAATTTTACTAAGTATAATATTGTTGCCCGAGCTGGTATTATGGAAAATTTTTGCAAAGTATAAAAGTGATTCCCGAGCTGAAATTATGACAAACTTTTGTAAAGTATAAAAGTGATTCTCTAGCTGGAAATCTATGATAATTATTGAGTTTTAATTTGATTACAAAATACGTGGTAAGAGCCGAGCTGGTCGGGCTTTAATTTGACCACGAATGACGTGGTGAGTGCCGAGCTGGTCGGGCTTTAATTTGACCACAAATGGTGTGGTGAGTGCCGAGCTGGTCGGGCTTTAATTTGACCACGAATGGCGTGGTGAGTGCCAAGCTGGTCGGGATTTAATTTGACCACGAATGGCGTGGTGAGTGCCGAGCTGGTCGGGCTTTAATTTGACCACAAATGGCGTGATGAGTGCCGAGCTGGTCGGGCTTTAATTTGACCACGAATGGCGTGGTGAGTGCCGAGCTAGTCGGGCTTTAATTTTGACCACGAATGGCTTGGTCAGTGCCGAGCTGGTCGGGCTTTAATTTGACCACGAATGGCGTGTTCAGTGCCGAGCTGGTCGGGCTTTAATTTAACCACGAATGGCGTGGTCTTGCCGAGCTGGTCGGGCTTTAATTTGACCACGAATGGCATGGTGAGTGCCAAGCTGGTCGGGCTTTAATTTTGACCACGAATGGCGTGGTAAGTGCCAAGCTGGTCGGGCTTTAATTTGACCACGAATGGCGTGGTGAGTGCCGAGCTGGTCAGGCTTTAATTTGACCACGAATGGCATGGTGAGTGCCGAGCTGGTCGGGCTTTAATTTTGACCACGAATGGCATGGTAAGTGCCAAGCTGGTCGGGCTTTAATTTGATCACGAATGGCGTGGTGAGTGCCGAGCTGGTCGGGCTTTAATTTGACCACAAATGGCGTGGTGAGTGATGAGCTGGTCGGGCTTTAATTTTGACCACGAATGGCATGGTAAGTGCGGAGCTGGCCGGGCTTTAATTTTGACCACGAATGGCATGGTAAGTGCCGAGCTGGTCGGGCTTTAATTTGACCAGGAATGGCGTGGCGAGTGCCGAGCTGGTCGGGCTTTAATTTTGAGCACGAATGGCGTGGTAAGTACCGAGTTGTTCGGGCTTTAATTTGTGATGTTTGACAAAAATATGTCGTTTTTTCATTAATAATTTCCCAAAAAACATATCTTAAAAAGAAAAAAAAATAACAAAAGAATCTAACTACTACTACAACTATCAAATTTAAAAAACCCAAAAATAATAAAATAAATCACAACCATTTACCCCCATGAGGCCTGGTGATGCAACAGGTCTGATCGGGCCCCTAAGAGTAATATTTCTTCAAGTGTTGAGCGTTCCATGGCCGTTTTCCTTGTTTTTCATGTGCATCTTCCAAATAATAAGCGGCCACTCCTGCCTTTCCTATCACCTTAAAGGGTCCTTCATACTTTGCATCCAGCTTCCCTCTCTCTCCATGGTGTTGAATTTTCCTCATAACCAAGTCCCCTTCTTGGAAGGCCCGAGGGTAGACCCGTTTATTATAGGCCCGGGTCATTCTTTTGCGATAAGCTACCAACCGAACTGCTGCTCTATCTCGACTTTCTTCAACTAGGTCCAGGTCCATTGCCCTTAGCTCATTGTTGTCAAGGCCATAGGCGATTATTCGAGCACTTTCTTGTCCAATCTCGGCAGGAAGGACTGCCTCAGTCCTGTACACCATATTATACGGTGTCTCATCCGTCCCGGACCTTGTTGTAGTTCGGTAAGACCATAATACGGATGGAATTTCATCCACCCATTTTTCCTTAGCTGAATCTAACCTGGTCTTGAGTGTTTGCACAATAGTTCTGTTAGTAACCTCTACTTGTCCATTCCCTTGGGGGTAAGCAACAGATGTAAAAATTTGTTCAATTTTTATCTGTTTACACCAAGCTTGGACCTTGGAGCCGCAAAACTGTCTTCCATTGTCCGATATGAGTCTGCGAGGTATCCCGAACCGGCAAACAATATTTTTCCATAAGAAATTCAAGACTTCTTTTTCTGTGATTTTGGCCAAGGGCTCGGCCTCGACCCACTTTGAAAAATAATCAACTGCCACCAACAAAAATTTCCTCTGACCTGTACTGATTGGGAATGGCCCAACAATATCCATCCCCCACTGATCGAAAGGACAGACGGCTACCACTGCCTTCATAAACTCCGCGGGCCTCCACTTTAATTAGCATGCCTTTGGCAATTGTAGCATGAGTTGACCAGGGCAGATGCGTCCTTCTTCATGGTGGGCTAGAAAAATCCGGCCAACAGAGCCTTCCTAGCTAAAGCTATACTTCCCAAGTGATTGCCACAACAACCTTCATGTATCTCTCGTAAGACATGATTAGCCTTGTCCGAGCCAAGACACTTGAGAAGAAGTTGGGAGAATGACCTCTTGAAAAGTATTTTATCAACCATCACAAAACGTAAGGCTCTTCTCTTAATTTCCCGAGACTTCTTGTTATCATTCGGAAGCTCATTCTTGGTTAGGTATTTGTGTATGTCATACCTCCAATCTCCTTCCAATACATCCGCTATTATGTCATCTAGACTTTCAAGTTGATATATCATTTCTTTTCCCTTCAGCTCGGGGTTCCGATGGTTCCCCTACTGAACTTGCCAGATGGGCCAAGTGATCGGCTTTTGTGTTTTCAGTCCTCGGGATCAACTCCATAGTGAGCTCGATAAAATCTTCCTTGGCTTTGTCTAATGCTTGAGCATATTTTATCATCTTTTCACTCTTGGTTTCAAACTTCCCCTTGCTCTGTTGTATGACCAATTGTGAATCTGAATAAAGGGTAGCTCGGGATACACCCAGATTCCGAGAAGCCTTTAGTCCGAGCAATAGGGCTTCATATTCTGCTTCATTATTATATGCTCGGAAATCCAACCTTATTGAGATGTTGGTTTCCTCGCCCCAAGGTGATATTATCACAATCCCAACCCCGCTTCCTGTTTGACAAGATGATCCATCTATAAATATATTCCAATGGTCTTCTTGTTCTAACTGAACAGTCTCTGCCAAAAAATCAGCTAGGGCTTGAGCTTTGATGGCAGTACGGGGCTCAAACTTTATGTCTTACTCACTTAACTCTGTAATCCACTTGATCAATCTTCCGGATGAATCTGGGTTGGCCGCGATTTTTCCAAAGGCGCTGTTGGTAAGAACAGTGATCGGATGTGACAAGAAATAGGGCCTTAACGTTTTGGCTGTAATGACTAGGGCCAGAGCTAACTTTTCCTGTGTCATGTAGTTAAGCTCCGCTCCTTTCAAGGCGTGACTGACAAAGTAGATGGTTAGATGAGCCACCCCCTCCTTCCGGACCAGGACCGAGCTAGCAGCATGGGGTGTGACCGCTAGATACACAAAGAGCTCTTCTCCCTGTACCGGTTTGTTCAACACCGATAGCTCTTTTAGATATGTTTTCAACTCCTAAAAAGATTTTTCGCTTTGTTCATCCCACTCAAATTTTTTAGTTTTTCTGAGTGCTTTGAAGAAAAGAAAATTTTTATCCGCTGATCTTGAGATGAACCGAGCTAATGCGGCAATACTTCCTGATAACCTTTATACTTCGTGAATATTCTTAGGCGATGTCATAGAGATAATGGCTTGAACTTTTTCCGGATTAGCTTCAATTCCTCTCCTTGTGACCATGTACCCTAAAAACTTCCCAGTCTGAACCCCGAATGTGCACTTGCTCGGGTTTAACATTAGTCGATATTCGCGTAGTGTCTGGAATGTCTGAGTCAGGTCGGCAATGAATTGTTTAGCTGTTCGAGTCTTGACCAGAATGTCATCCACGTACACCTCAATATTTTTGCCTATCTGTTGTTTGAACACCTTGTCCATTAATCTTTGATAAGTGGCCCCAGCATTTTTGAGTCCAAAGGGCATAACCACATAGCAATAAGTTCCTGTGGAGGTGATAAAACTTACTTTATTCTGATCTTCCTTGGCTAGGGGAATTTGATGATATCCCTGATAGGCGTCCAGGAAGCATAACAACTCATGCCCAGATATAGAATCCACCAGCTGATCTATTCGGGGCAAGGGATAGCAATCCTTTGGGCAGGCCTTGTTCAGATCCCGAAAGTCTACACATATGCGCCATTTACCCGAGGACTTGGGTACCAGGACCACATTTGATAACCAGGTCGGGAAGTATACTTCTTGAATGTGTCCAACCTTCAAAAGTTCCTCAACTTGCCCCTGAATCACAGCGTCTTTTTCGGGCCCAAAGTGTCATTTTTTTTGAATAATAGGCGATAGTCCCGTATAACATTTAGCTTATGCTCCATTACTTCTCTCCGTACTCCCAAGAGATCAGATACGGACCATGCGAAGGCGTTTTTGTTCTCCATCAGACACTGTATTAACTGCTCTTTAAGAGGGGCTTCTAGCGTCCGAGCAATCTTGACATCAAAGTTTCTTCGCACTCTTCTTCGGTAGTAGGAGGGGTATCTTCTTCCAATAAATTTACTTGTTCCCGACCTATAGGCCCGGTTCGGTCATCATGATTAATTTTCACTGCTTTTTGTTCTATCCGTACCTCTTCTACGTAGCACTTTCGAGAAATCTTCTGATCTCCTTGAACCTCGCCAATTTCATTACCCACAGAAAATTTGAGCTTTTGATATAATGCTGATGCTACGGCCATGAAGATAGTCATGGCCGGTCTTCCCAAGATAACATTGTATGCAGAGGGTGCATCCACGATAATAAAGCTGACAATCCGTGTTTTACTCGTACGGCCCTTTCCCAAAGTGAGCGGTAAATTGATCAATCCAGTAGGTCGGATGGCATGGCCGGTGAACCCGAACAATGACATCACCACTGGTTCTACCTTATACTCCCCTAAATCCATCTGATTTATGGTTTCTTGGAATAGCACATTGACCGAGCTTCCCGAATCAACAAAAATCCGGGCCACATCATAATTAGCGACCAGAGCTCGAATAACCAGTGCGTCATTATGAGTAGTATCTGACAAACCTTTAAGATCATCTGGGCCAAAGGAAAGGGTCGGGCCTGTCCTAACCACCTGGTCGGCTATTTCCATGTTGCTCAATTTCCGACTGCTTGTCTACCTTGCCCTATTGGAATCTCCATCAGTCGGTTCCCCAGATTTCATGTTGATGATACCTTTTGCGGGAGGGGGTGGTCCTTGATTATTCCCAGGTTGATTTTGATTCGGACGCTGAAAATTTCCCTGTTGCGGCCCAGGTTGGGGTCTTGGTGCATACTGATCGGGGCCTTCGCGACTCCTTTTATTTGAGGGATATCCTCCTTTTTGTCTTGCCAACCTATCCTTCATCCCTGGCTCCTATTGAATTATCCTCTCAATCTCTTGCTCCAGCTGACGACAATCATTATTATTGTGCCCGTACTCATTGTGAAAATCACAATACTTATCAGATTTCGGCCTGCGAGGATCCTGCTCACTCGACGGAGGCCTCTGTAGAAGTCTCTTTTCTTCACATTTTCGCATGGCCTGAATCCTACCCATCCTTAGCGGGGTGAAAGAGGTGAATTGTCCCAGGAGTTTGGGTCGAGGAGATGGTCCCATCCTCCGAGGTATGTTAGGGATCCTGGTGTTCTTTGGACTTGGTGGCCTGTCCATCCCACTATTCAAATGGGAAACTTGCACCTCCTCTAGATTCACATATTTCTCGGCCCGAGCAAGCAGTTCATCGTAGGTAGATGGCGGTTTTTTGATCAGAGATTTAAGAAAATCCCCTGTAGTAAGTCCTTGGGTAAACGCACTGATGAGCAGATCAGTAGTGGCAGTAGGTACTTCAAGGGCCAAGGCACTAAATCGACTAATATATATTCGCAAATCTTCTTGACCTTGCTGTTTGATAGCAAAAAGACTGAGAGTTGTTGTGGGGTGCATCTTGCTACTAGCAAAATGGTGTAGAAAGGCTCTGCTGAAATCTTTGAATTCCGTGATATCTCCTGGACGCAGTAGGTTGAACCATTGTTGTGCTGGTCCTATCAAAGTATTGAGGAAGACCCGGCACTTGATCAGGTCAGAATACTTATGCAATAACGCAGCATTCTCAAAACGGGACAGGTGCTCTTCCGGGTCCCCTTTCCCATTATATTCCCCAACATGTGGAAATTTAAAGTTTTTGGGGAGTTCGGACTCCAATATTTCAGCAGAGAAAGGAATATTCCGAACTGGCGTGGCTAGATATCCTGACTGTTTCTTCTTCAAGAGATCCATCTCTTCTTTTAATTTCCTGATCTCCTCTAATTGCGCGTTCTGATCTGGTGGTGGGGGAGGGAGATTGGCAGCCCTTGCAGCCATAGCCTTTTCAACAGCGGCCGCAACCATTTGTTCCATCTGTGCGTCTACTCCATTCATGCCAACCATCTTAACTCTGTTTCTTCAAATTTCCACAGACGGCGCCAATTGATGATGTCGATTTTTTCCTCCAGGTTCGATCTGGTAGAGTGAATCTCCAAATCTTTAGTAAATCGGGTCGGGTCGGGCACGACGGATTTCTGCACATACAGAAGCCAATTTAGGGGACGCCGAAGGTGTTTTTGGCGTGACCCCTCCGATGCCTAAGTCAGTGCTCGAAAGTGAAAGAGCTTGACAAAAATTAAGAACAAGAGAATATGCGTGCATGAATGTGTGAACAAGAAGTGAATAGAAGAGATGAATCCATAAACTATGAACCATACCTGTATTTATAGGGGCTTGGAGGGGTAGGTTACCTTGTCAAGGTAGAACATGTGTTAGAGTAGGACTCTACTCGGGTAAGAGCCCTGTCCAAGTAGGATTCTAATATCAATTTAAAGATAATATCAAATCTTGGATTCATAAGATATTGTCCTTATCTGTTGATGATCTTCATGTGTCCGAGAGTAGTGGAAAGTTCCAGATATTGGGCCCTTCCTAGGCTCGGGTCGGGCTCTAACCATACCTAGTTAGGGCTCAAGCCCATGTATTCATGATTACGATCTTATTCCCTAACAGGGTCATTTCAGACTGGGCTTCTCATAAAATAAGACTAAATGGGCCTCAAAGTGTATTTTCAAAAATATGAATTATTGGGCTCGGGTCGGGTTAGACCCGTATATTTTTTAGGGACATCATAATCATTAATTTAATCTGGTTCTAGAGCCTTAAGTCTCAGTTTCACATTCAATTAATGGGCAAAAATAAATACTATGGATGTTGATCGTTCAATTTGGCGGGAAAAAAAATGTTGTTATGTGATACTTACATGTGTTAACTATCAATTCTTAACATTTAACTAACGACTGACATGAAATTAGAACATAATCTAAAATTTGAGGGAGTAATTAGCATGCACAAAACTAGAGACAATTGAAAAAAAGGGGAAAATATAAAGATATGACTATAAATTATCCTTAAATAATAAATCCGAAATTTTTTTAGTTTACCACATTGAAGTATTTCAGTTATACAGTTGTGTACATGACGTGTGCTTGCAAAGTTAATATTAATTAAATATAATAATTTGTGTTATTTTCAAGCTAATGAAATTTGTTTGTCCTTTTGTACATGACGTGTGTTTGCAAAGTTAATATTAATTAAATATAATAATTTGTGTTATTTTCAAACAAATGAAATTTTTTATTTTCAAATTAATGATTTTTTTCATAATTTTTATTACGAGTAATGAATAATTTGAAAATTTTAATATCTTATACTGTATCAATACTATATCTTACTAATATTTTTAATTAAAAATATGTTTTAAGGGGTCCTTATCCTTGTAAAATAGGTAAAAAGAAATCAGCACGGAAAGACTTAGAAAGTTCTGAAAGACCTGAACTGCAGTAACTCGGTCCTATTTTATAAGATTAAATTGATTAAGCATGAATTAAAGACTTAATTTGGATTTAATTGGAAAATTTATGATGTTTGGTTAAGGAGAGTTCGGAAGGTCTGAACCCAAGTTCGGAGGGTCCAAACACTTCGGAAGCACAGTTCAGTGTTCGGAGTCTACGGACGGTTCGGAACGTCTGAAGTGTGATCGGAGCTTCCGATCGTAGTTAGGTCATGTGCATTATCGACGTGTCAAGGAGTTTGGATACGCAGAAGATCAGAGCTTTCGAAGAGGAGTTCGGAGCTTCCGATCGTTGTATTTCTGCAACGTGGCTGGCATGCGAGTTCGGAGCCTCCGAAGGGGAGTTCGGAGCTTCCGAACTCGGTCTAAGTTAGTCCATGCGCACTACCTAAGAATAGATGGCCAGTCAGCATTGGATAAACGCCTAGTTCTTGGTTGTCCCTTAAAATTTGAGGGTAATGTTCTGACAGCGAATCTCATGGTATTAGCGATGGAGGATTTCGATTGCATTTTGGGAATTGATATGTTGACCACGTGTCGAGCTTCAGTGGATTGTTACTAGAGACTGGTACAGTTTCACCCGGTCGGTGGTGATAGCTGGTTTTTCTATAGTGATGGAGAGCGACCCCCGATACCATTGGTATCTGCTTTGAAATCCTGTTGAGCTCTAGAGTCTGGCGGGAAATGCTACCTCATCTATGCCACTGAGTTGAAATATCAGTTGCAGAATCTCTTGGATAAGGGATACATTTAGACTAGTGTATCTCCATTGGGAGCTCCTGTTCTCTTTGTGAAGAATAAGGAGGATAGGTCCATGTGACTGTGTATCGATTATCGTCAGTTGAACCGCGTGAACATCAAGAATAAATATCATTTGCCTCGTATAGAAGATTTATTTGATCAGTTTCAGGGTACTTCAGTTTACTCCAAGATTGATTTGATCTTGATTTGAGATCAGGTTATCATCAGATGTGGGTGAGAGATCAAGATTGTTAGACCCCGTTTCTAATCTTTTAATCTCGAATAATTAAACAAAATTGAACACGAAGATCCGCGAAAAAACGAATCAAAATTTTTTTTTTTAAAAGAGCCTCGCGCGCGCGCAGGCTACGCGGGCAGAGGGCTTGCGAAGGGCTCGCGCCCGCGCGGGCTAAAATTCCCGAGCCCTCCCAGGCTGCTCGCGCGCGCGCGAGGACAGGCCTCGCCCGCGCGTAGGCCAAACGGGAAGAGAGAGAGAGAAGAAGCCTGGAAACACTACCAAAATCAATACACAACAACTCCAATAAATTCCAAGCTCAAACACACATACATATCGATAATTAGAACATGCAATATAATCTAAGTTCTTCCCAAAATACAATACTAGGTCGAGTTCAAAATAGAGTTCAAAAGACTCAACAAAACTAATACAAGTTCAACAAACTCGACCCTACAACGCGGTGTCCCAATTTTATCCTCTCACCCCGAGCTAACCCAAACGACTTGGACCAGCTCCTGATCCTCCTGTTGCCAAGTACACATACAAACAAAAACAACAGCCGGATAAACCGATTAGAAATATAATTTCTAAGTAAAAGAAACAGGCATGCAATATCGGATAAACACCTCAGATTGAAATGCAATAACCAATAACAAATAAAAATGAGAATGAATGTATACATGACTTCAAAACTCGGGACTATCAAATCAGATAATCGAAATATCAATCGGTATTCGGTTGGGATCTCGGGGCCAAGTCTTCACAACAACTTACCGACACACCCATTCGGGGTGGATGTCGTTCAACTCAATCCCTAGAATTCAGAGCAACTATAAGAAGTATTCTGGCTCATGGAAAAACTCAAAATCCAATACCATATCAATATAGCTCCCTAAATCGTCTAATTTCAAAAAGAATTGAGAAATCGGCTCAATATGGATGCAAGTGTAAATAAAATGATCAATCAAATTCACACAAGCAAATAAATATACGGTATGTGATTTTCGGGGCTCGAGAATCAATCGAACTCGAGTATTCAACCCTATTCGAAACAATGACGTATTTTAACTTTCAATTCCGCCGAGTATTCAAATATGAAAATAACAACGAACTCAAATAAATAATCAATCGAATCACAACAAATTGAAACAAATAAACTCAATCAATATACCGTCTTCGATTCTCAATTCGATCAACTCCCAAGTTCGATCCAAATCCGAAACTCCAATCCAAATCTGAAAATAAAGATTATACGGATTCGGTGTCAATCCAACAACTCAAACAAACCCGGAATTGAACCAAACAAACAACCGATAAACCAAAACTCGATTTCAATGACATAACAGCTATAATCGGTCAAACCAAAAATCTCCAACAACAACAAACAATTCTATACCATCCATAACCTCTTCCAACCCATCAAAAGAAACCAAAATCAACCAAAATCCAAACCCCACATTTCGAAATATGCCTCAAAAATCATATGAAATCCAAACTTCGTTCTTTTTCCGAACCGACTTCGAATACACAGTCTATGCTAGCTCACGACCAACATACTCCAAGATTATTAAATTCTAACAACCCGACAAAAATCAAAGTTCGAGGATCGTAGCAAGACTTACGTCAGAATGAAGCCCTCGTTGCGGTGATCGTGAAACTCAACTCGGAATCAAAATCTGACAATCGGATCATGAGAATCGGACGGAAGAAAAACTTGGGGAATCGCTTCTCATGGCTTCCAGATTCAGTGCGTACGAAATGGAGAAGGGAGGAGGAAGGAGTGAAGGTGATGTGATGGTCAAGTTGCAAGGTAATAATAATATAATCCAACTTTTGCATTTCGGTCCCTAAAACTCCCAATTAATTCGATTCAATCCCGGCTCAAAAAATCTCCAAAATAATTAATAATAAATTCCAATAATCACGAAAACTAATTTCAGGGCCTTAAAATTCTCCTCCTCTAAGATTCGATTTCGTCCTCGAAATCTGACAGATCACAGACTGAAACAAGAAAGAACCATACTGAAAAATAACTCACCTCAATCAAACAATTCTGAAAATCGCTGCCTCATATCAGATTCGGTCTCCCAAGTCGCTTCTTTGACTCCATGACGACTCCACTGAATCTTCACCAACGGAATCGACTTGTTCCTGAGCTGCTTTTCTTTTCAGTCTAGAATCTGAATCGGTCGCTCGAAGTAACTCAGAGTCTCATCAAGTTCGGCCTCATCTGGTTGAAGAACATGCGACGGATCCGGATGATATTTCCGCAACATCGAAACGTGAAACACATCGTGGATGCCTGAAAGAGACGGAGGAAGAGCAATCATATAGGCAAGATCGCCTATCTTCTCTAGAATTTCATACGGACCAATGAACCTTGGAGACAATTTTCCTCTTTTCCCGAATCTGACAGTGCCTCTAAACGGAGAAATCTTCAGAAACACACGGTCTCCCTGATCAAAACACAGTGGTCTATGTCTGACATTCGCATACTTGGCCTGTCGATCTTGGGCTGACTTCATCCTGATTCGAATCAACTTCACTTGCTCGGCCATATCGTAAATCATATCTGGACCCAATTCAGGTGATTCTGAAATCTCATCCCAAAATAACGGAGATCTGCACTTCTTCCCGTACAAGGCTTCATAAGGTGTCCTTCCAATACTTGCCTGGAAGCTATTATTGTACGAAAACTCCACTAGAGGTAAAGACTCCTGCCAACCTGAGCAAAAGTCAAGCACTACTGCTCGAAGCATATCCTCCAAAGTCTGGATCGTACGCTTGGACTGACCGTCGGTCTGCGGGTGATACGCTGTTCTCAAGTGCAAACGAGTACCCAATGCCTCCTGTAGACCGTGCCAGAAGTGAGAAGTGAATCTCGGATCTCTGGCTGATACTATCGACTTTGGTACACCGTGCAATCTCACAACCTCTCTAACATACAACTCGGTCATCTGATCGTGACGGTATGTCATACGGTATGGAATGAAACAAGCAGATTTCGTCAACCGGTCAATCACTACCCAAATCGCATCACAACCTCTAACTGAACGTGGTAGCTTCGTGACAAAGTCCATAGAGATATGATCCTACTTCCATTCCGGGACTGGAAAACTGTGCAATAATCCACCTGGTTTCTTCCTCTTGGCTTTCACTTGTTGACAATTCAGACAATGGGACACAAACCTTGTGACATCTCCTTTTAACTGTTTCCACCAGAACTGAGTCTTCAAATCGTTACACATCTTCCGGCCTCCAGGATGAACACTGAACCGACTGCAATGCGCCTCTCGAAGAATACGCTGTCTTAACACAGAAACATCGGGCACAATAATACGGTTATTCACAAATAGCACATCGTCCCTGACCTGAAACTCTGACTGATGACCCGATCTGACCCTCTCTATCGAACTATAAATGCTCGGATCAGATCTCTGAGACTCTCTGATCGACTGAAACAACTCTGTCTCTGCCTGAATTGCAAAAACTCTGATGGATCTCCTATCGGTCTTGAACTCCAAACCAGAAGTACAACAGTCTTCAATAATCTGAGAAACACCCCTCGTAGAAAGAGATAATGAACAAAGCTTCCGACTAAGAGCGTCTGCAACTGCATTCGAATTTCCAGGATAATACTTGATCTCACAGTCAAAGTCCTTAAGCAAATCCATCCATCTCCTCTGTCTCATGTTAAGCTCGGAATGGGAAAACAAGTATTTCAGGCTTTTATGATCAGAAAATATCTCAAACGACTCACCATAAAGATAATGACGCCAAGTCTTCAAAGCAAACACAATCGCAGCAAGCTCAATATCATGGATCGGATAACGAGTCTCATGCAGCTTCAGTTGCCTCGAAGCATAAGCTATGACGTGTTTCCTCTGCATAAGAATGCATCCAAGACCACGGTGAGAAGCATCACAGTAAACGGAAAAACCTCCCAAACCTGATGGAATAGACAAGATCGGAGCGCTGGTCAATCTCTTCTTCAGTTCAAAATTCCATATCCTGATACAATGTAGCCTAGAAACACAACTCGGTCCAACCAGAACTCGCACTTCGATAGCTTAGCATAAAACTGTTCGGCTCGCAAAACCTACAATACAATCCTCAAATTCTCTGCATGATCTGAACGGTTCTTCGAATAGATCAAAATATCGTCAATAAAGATAATGACGAACTCATCCAAATACCGCTGAAAGATACGGTTCATCAGATCCATAAAAACTGCTGGAGCATTTGTCAAACCAAACGGCATGACTACGAACTCAAAATGCCCATATCTGGTTCTGAAAGCTGTCTTAGGCACATCCTCGTCGCGAACTCTTAGCTGATGATACCCTGATCTCAGATCTATATTTAAATACACTGAAGAACCCTGTAGTTGGTCAAAAAGATCGTCAATCCTAGGTAGAGTATACTTGTTCTTGACCGTTTCTTGATTCAACTGGCGATAGTCGATGCAGAGTCGCATATAATCATCTTTCTTCCTCACAAAGAGCACTGGAGCACCCCAAGGCGATACACTAGGTCGGATGTATCCCTTGGCTATCAAATCTTCTAACTGCTCCTTCAACTCCTTCAATTCTAATGGAGCCATTCGATAAGGTGCTTTCGAGGTGGGATGAGTACCTGGTGCAAGTTTGATGTTGAACTCGATCTCCCGAATCAGCGGCAAACCAGGAATCTCGTTCGGAAAAACATCAGGAAATTCGCTAACCACCGGTATCTCTGTCAACTCGGAACTAGACCTCTGAACATCTACTACATAAATCAGGATCACTCTGCTCCTTTCTGAAGCAAACGAGAAATGGACAATACAGAAATCAAAGGAATCTTGGATCGAGAACCCTTAACGAAAAACATCCAATCATTTGCCATCTCAGGTCTGAAACGAACCACTTTCTGAAAGCAATCTACTGTCGCCCTATACTTGGTCAGGGCATCAATCCCGACAATACAGTTAAAATCAGATAATCCAAGTACAATGCAGTCAATCTCAATCGAATTCCCCTCAAATTCTAATACACAGTTACAGACCAATCTCACCGACACAGTTTCCCCAACCAAAGGTGATGTGATAGAAACGACATCAGATAATGGCTCAGCAAATAAATCATGCATCACGACAAATCTTTCAGAAATAAAACAGTGAGAAGCACCCGTATCAATCAAAACAAACGCAGGATAACCAAAGATCGAACAGTTACCTGCTATCACATCATTCGAAGCTGCATTGTCCTGATCCTCTGTCAGAGCAAACACCCTTGCCTGCTGTCGAGGGGGTTGGTTCTGATTCTGGTTACCTCCCTGATGAGACTACTGCTGGGGCTGAAAAGAATGGACTACAGAAGCTGATCTCTCGGGCTGAGCTGGCGGTCTAGAAGAAATGCCACTCTGAGCTCTATCAGATCCTCGCTGAGGACAGACTCTAGCAAAGTGACCCGGCTGCTGGGAGATATTGCAACTACCAAACATGCCTCGACACTGATCACTTGGGTGGCATCCTCCACACTTGCTACACGATGCTCCTGAAATCCCTGAATTCTGTTCGGAACTGAACTGTCTAGAGCCACCGGAGCTCGAAGAACTGCTCCCAGGCTTCTTGAACTACTTTCCCTTCGGTCTATACTGATCTCGCCTGTTTTTGCCACTGTTGCCTCCCTCAACCCTCTGAGACTGATTCGACTGCTGAGCAGGTTGGTACTGATACTGGGACTGCTGAGGCTGAAACTGAACAGACTGATTCTGAAAAGATCTCTGCTGCTATTGAGGAGCTATCTGATTTCCTCGCTGCATCAACAATCCAGATTCGGCTCCCTTTGCCTGATCCATTGCATCTGCAAAGTTGTTGGGTCTCCTGGTATTGACCAAGGTAAAGATCTCAGGATTCAAGCCATTGATGAAATGATCGGCTTTGGCTTTCTCGTGATCTGCAATGTGAGGTGCAAACCTCAAGAGACTGTCAAACTTGCTTACATATTCCTCGATACTCAAATTCCCTTGCTTCTAATTCGCAAATTCGGCAACCTTTTCCTTATGATATGAAACAGGAAAGAACCGCTTGTAGAACTCAGTCTTGAATAAATCCCAAGTAACAACGGTGCCTCGATTCTCATTTGCCCTCTTTGTTGTGGTCCACCAATTCTTGGCAACAACCTGAAGCTGGTGAATGACTAACCTGATTCTGCAGTCATCGGTATAGTCAAGGGAATCAAAGAGCTGATCGATGTCCTCTAGCCAACTCTCACAGTCAACAGAGTTCTCGGTACCAGTCAAGGTAGGCGGTCAAAAAGATCAAAATCTCTTCAACAGAGTCTCCATCGGGGTTGCGGTTGCATCAAACTGATCCACTCCAGTACTACCCTGATCATTCGGAGGAGTTATTACTGGCGGCGGATTCTCAGTAGAAGGAGGAGTCAAAGGTGGTGGATTCCTTCTCACAGATCGTCGAGTTGCCATATGATATCAAAGGTTAGGACACAATATCTCAAACTCAATCTCAATCTCAAAACCTCGGTGTCCAAACTCTGCTCTGAGTACTCATGAATCTCAATGATATCCAATGACAGATAATAGCACATTTACATATATATATATCACGTAATTCATGCTTTATAAATTAAATCACAAATCATGTAATTCAATTAATTCAAGAATCAATAAAGCATGCTCGCACGTATTTAAAATAATAGTTTAAATAAATCAATCACATGCGAGAATTCAATTCATGCGGACTCGATCTACCCCGCTCACTCTAGTTCAAATCCAAGAATCTTATCGCTCTGATACCTCTTAATGTGAGACCCCATTTTTAATCTTCTAATCTCGAATAATTAAACAAAATCGAACACGAAGAGCCGCAGAAAAATGAATCAATTTTTTTTTTTAAAAGAGCCTCGCGCCCGCGCGAGGTCATCACCTCGCGCGTGCGCATGCTACTCGGGCAGAGGGCTCGCGAAGGGCTCACGCCCGCACAAGGAGAGTGCTCGCGCGCGCGCGGGCCAAAATTCCTGAGCCCTCCCAGGCTGCTTGCGCGCGCGCGAGGACAGGCCTCACCCGCACGCAGGCCAAACGGGCAGAGAGAGAGATCAGAAGCCTGGAAACACTACCAAAATCAATCCACAACAACTCCAATCAATTCCAAGCTCAAACACACATACATATCGATAATTAGAACATGCAACATAATCTAAGTTCTGCCCAAAATGCAATACTAGGTCGAGTTCAAAATAGAGTTCAAACGACTCAACAAAACTAATACAAGTTCAACAAACTCGACCCTACAACGCGGTGTCTCACTTCTATCCTCTCACCCCGAGCTAACCCAAACGACTTGGTCCAGATCCTGATCCTCCTGTTGCCAAGTGCACATAAAAACAAAAACAACAGCCGGATAAATCGGTTAGAAATATAATTTCTAAGTAAAAGAGACAGGCATGCAATATCTGATAAACACCTCAGATTGAAATGCAATAATCAATAACAAATAAAAATGAGAATGAATGTATACATGACTTCAAAACTCGGGACTATCAAATCAGATAATCGAAATATCAATCGGTATTCGGTTGGGATCCCGGGGCCAAGTCTTCACAACAACTCACCGACACACCCATTCGGGGTGGATGTCGTTCAACTCAACCCCTTGTAACGCCCCGTTTTTATCTTAAATGAGTTTATTTGAGTTAATCGGAGATTGCAGAGTTCACGAGCCGACTTGATTTTGATCAGGGTCCTTTTTGCAAATTTTGGAAATTTCAGGGACTAAAGTGCAAATTTGGAGTTTAATATATTATCTACACTTAGATTTGTAATTAAATCACTTCTCCTCCTCCACACAACCGAGCTCCACCATTGAAGACGCCTCCAACTTCTTCCAAGCTTTCTGATTTCAGTCCGAGCTCGATCCGGCCGTTGGAATTTATTTCTGAAGGCAGATTAGTGATCACTGCAGTGAGAGCTCTGTTATATCATTCGTTTGGAGTTGTCAAGCCCAGAGTTAGCAGTTGTTTGATCGTTTCAGAGAATTGGACGAAGAACGGTATAAAGAGTTTTCCTTGAACCGTTGCCTTGTTGTTGTTAGATTGTGTAGTTGTTTATACAATCTCTTTTGTAGCTTATCCAGAGTTGGAGCTACTGCATTGCAAGGTAAAAGCAGTCATCGTAGCGGGATAGCATACTCGGGACTGTTGGTTCTCGAGTTTTCCTTTTTAAATCACATATTGCATTGATACTTGTTCTAGCACGTGGAACTTGTAATTGTTGATTGATTGAGTTTTGTTATGTGTCTTATGTTTATGTTTCTGTTATGCATGCATCTTGAGCCTACTTTGATTTCAGCGGGCAGAACCGCCCTTTTTGTTAGACGTTTGGGAACTATGATTGAGTGGCCTAGGTTGTAGTATTTCGCCTAGTGCTAGCATACTCATTATGGTTGCTCAAAGTCTAGAGGAGTGGGATACGTGGCACCACCTCGATTGGGAGAGTCGGTGAGTCGTTACGTGATCTCATCCTCGGGATCCCAAAAGCAGAGCAATACTCCCGTGTTTATCAGAATCGATATCCTGGTTTTAAAGACATGCATATCATTAACTTCGACTTGAATATGTGGTTTGATAGCATGTTGTATATTCATTACTTGATATGTTGCTTTTACTGGGATTATCATTCTCACCGGTTATCCGGCTGTTGCTTTGTTTTGTATGTGTACTTGGCAACAGGTGGGGCAGGATCAAGTCAGAAGAGGCATGGTTAGCTTCGAGGGCAAGTAGTAGAAGTGAGACTCGGTTTAGAAGTCGAATTAGCATGTTTATCTAGTTTAAGATTGAAGCATGTTAGAACTCGAACTTGATATGTTTTGTTATTCGAATTAGTCTGTATTCGGATTGTAATCTGAAATCGAAGTATGTTGTTGTTGTATCGATTTAGACTTCTGGTTGTTTTTTTTTTAGGCCTTCTGAAAGCATGACTTGTTATGGCATGTTTCTCTACACCTTGTTATTGCATTTGTATTTGAAGGCATGTCGGACCAAGCGCGGAATTCTTTTCTTTTTTTCTGCAGCCTGAGCATTTCTGCCCAGGCCTTCCGCACGCGGGCGAGGCGTTCCTCGCGCGCGCGCAAGGCCTTCGTTGGGCCTCTGAATTGTTTGCCCGCGCGCGCGCGAGCTTGGTACCTCGCGCGGGCGCGAGCCTTTGGTTGGTGTCGGTTGTTGAAGCCCGCGCACGCGCGAGCTTGGTTCCTCGCGCGGGCGCGCGGTGTTTAAAAAAAAAAAAAAAAAAACTTTGAATTGTTTTACTCTTGGATTCTTGTTCGCTTAATTGTTGTTTCATCCGAGATTAGTGGTTTAGAATCGAGGTCTCACATTAAGTGGTATCAGAGCGTTAAGATTCTTGGTCGAACTAGAGTGAGCGGGGTAGATCGAGTCTGTGTGTAATGACTCATCGCATGTGTTTGAATTATTTAATTGTGTACTTAATTCCATGCGAGCATGCTTTATTGTTTGAGCATTATTTGAATTACATGGTTGTGTGATTTAAATTAATAAAGCATGATCTACTTGAGATATAACTATTTCTGTTCTCGACTGGTATTCGGTATTCCAAGCGGTTGTAAGGGCACTGATGGTAGCGATTGAGATATCTCGTGTGCTAACCTTTGATTATCAGATGGGTCCTCGTCGAGTGATAAACAGAAACACACCACCAGTTATCCCTGCGACTGAGCAAGCTAGCACTGAGGTTGATCAGTTGGATGCTTCAGCAACTCCTATGGAAACCTTGCTGAAGAGGTTTCAGTCGTTCAATCCGCCATTGTTGATGGGTTCAGAAAATCTAGTTGACTGTGAGAGTTGGTTGGATGATATGGATCAGTTGTTTGATTCCATTGACTACACAAATGACCGCCGAATCAGGTTAGTAATTCATCAGCTGCGTGGTGGTGCTAAGAGCTGGTGGATCATGACAAAGAAAGCAATTGAGAGTAGAGGTACAGAGGTTACTTGGACTCTTTTTAAATCTGAGTTTTATAAGCGGTTTTTCCCTATCTCGTATCGTAAGGATAAGGGAGCAGAGTTTGCAAATCTGAGACAAGGGAATCTGAACATTGAAGAGTATGTGGCTAAGTTCGATAGTCTGTTGCGTTTTGCACCGCTAATTGCCGGAGATGAAGAAGCTAAGGCAGATCAGTTCATCAACGGGTTGAACCCCGAAGTCTTCACGTTGGTTAACACCAACAGGCCTAGCAACTTTGCGGATGTCATGAATTATGCAAAGGGAGCAGAAGCAGTCATGTGGAGGCAAAGAGGTAATCAGGGGGCACCTCAGCAGCAAAGGCAGTATCAGAACCAACCATCTCAGTACCAGAATCAGCCACCTCAACATCAGAACCAGCAGCAGAGGTATGAAGGTGGAAACAGTGGGGGAAACAGAAAGGATCAGTACAAGGCTAGAGGTAAACAGTTCAAGAGACAGGGGAACAGTTCGTCCAGTTCCAGTGGTTCGAAGCAATTCGGTTCAGGACCGAGTTCTGGGTCATCGTCCTTGTACTGCAGCAAGTGTGGAGGAAGACACTCACCGGATCAGTGTGTGGGATTCTTCGGCAATTGTAACACATGTCAACAACCGGGACACTTCTCTAAAGTGTGCCCTCAACGTAATAGAGATAGAGCTCAGAGTAGGAGTTCGTCTAGACCTGCAGCTCAGCCGGAGAGGCAGTCGTCTGCAGTGCACTCTTTCCAACCCCAGCAACAGCAGAACAGACAGGGAGGTAGCTCTAGTGCAAATCAGCCTCCGAGACAGCAAGCACGAGTCTTTGCATTGACAGAGGATCAGGCTCAGGCAGCACCTGACGATGTCATAGCAGGTAACTGTTCGATTTTCGGTCATTCTGCTCATGTCTTGATAGATACAGGTGCTTCCCATTCCTTTATCTCTGAGAAATATGTGTTATTGCATGCTTTGCCAACTGAATTGTTGCCTACAGTAGTAGCTGTTACTTCACCTTTGGGTGGAGGAATTGTTTCTGTCCGACTAGTCAAGAACTGTGAACTTTGTTTTGAGGGGAATTTGTTAGAATTCGACTGTATTGTACTTGGGCTGTCAGATTTTGATTGTATTGTCGGGATAGATGCTTTAACCAAGTACAGGGCGACAGTTGATTGTTTTTTGAAGGTTGTCAGGTTCAGACCTGAAATGGCAGACGAGTGGAAATTCTTTGGTAAGGGTTCTCGATCTAGAATTCCTTTGATTTCAGTGTTATCTATGACTCGTTTGTTACAGAGAGGTGCAGAAGGATTTTTGGTTTATGCGGTTGATGTACTGAAATCTAGCCCAGCTTTGGTTGACTTACCAGTGGTTAGAGATTTTGCTGATGTGTTTCCGGAAGATGTTCCTGGATTGCCACCCATTCGAGAAGTCGAATTCAGCATTGACTTAGTGCCAGGTACTCAACCTATTTCAAAAGCTCCTTATCGTATGGCACTTGTTGAATTGAGAGAGTTGAAGGAGCAGCTTGAGGATTTGATTTCCAAGGGATACATCAGACCTAGTGTATCGCCTTGGGGTGCTCCTGTTCTATTCGTTCGGAAGAAGGATGGTTCTATGCGGCTCTGTATCGACTACCTCCAATTGAATCAGGCTACAGTTAAGAACAGGTATCCTTTACCCCGAATAGATGACTTGTTTGATCAACTGCAGGGTTCTTCTGTCTACTCTAAGATTGATCTGAGGTCAGGCTACCATCAGTTGAGAGTGCGAGAGGAAGATGTTCCTAAGACTGCATTCAGAACGAGGTATGGTCACTTTGAGTTTATAGTCATGCCGTTCGGTTTGACTAACGCTCCAGCTGTTTTTATGGGTTTGATGAACCGTATCTTTCAGCGTTATTTAGATGAGTTCGTCATTATTTTCATCGATGATATTCTTATCTACTCGAAAAACCGTACTGACCATGCAGAGCACTTGAGAATCGTCTTGCAGATTTTACGAGTTGAGCAGTTGTTTGCCAAGCTATCGAAATGAGAATTCTGGTTAGATCGAGTTGTCTTTCTCGGTCATATTATTTCTGGAGATGGGATTTCTGTCGATCCCAGCAAAATCGAAGCGGTTATGAATTGGCCTAGACCGACATCAGTACCTGAGATCCGAAGCTTCATGGGTTTAGCTGGTTATTACCGTTGTTTCATCGAGGGTTTCTCGTCTATTGCCAAGCCTATTACCCAGCTGACTCAGAAGAATGCGCCTTTTGTCTGGACTCCAGATTGTGAGGCTAGCTTTGTTGATCTAAAGAGGAGACTGACCAGTGCTCCAATTCTTACTATTCCGAAGGGTACTGGAGGTTTCACAGTGTATTGTGATGCTTCTAACCGAGGTTTGGGTTGTGTTCTTATGCAGCATAAGCATGTGATAGCGTATGCATCGAGGCAGCTGAAACCGCACGAGACTCGTTATCTTGTTCATGATCTTGAACTTGCAGCGATTGTATTTGCTTTGAAGTGACGTCACTATCTTTATGGTGAGTCTTTCGAGATCTTTTCTGATCATAAGAGTCTTAAGTACTTGTTTTCACAAGCAGAGCTGAATATGAGACAGAGAAGATGGTTAGATCTGTTGAAGGATTTTGACTGTGAGATCAAGTATTATCCAGGGAAGTCGAATGCAGTTGCAGATGCCTTGAGCCGAAAGCTTTGTTCTCTATCTCTTTCAACTATCGGTGTTTCTCAGTTGGTCGATGATTGTTGCACTTCTGGTTTAGAGTTTGAAACAGATAGGGAGACTATCAGAGTGTTTGCTATTCAAGCCGAGCCGGAGTTGTTTGTTGCAATCAGAGAAGCACAGAAGTCTGAGCCGAGCATTCAGGTTTCGGTAGAGAAAGTCAGAACTGGGCATCAGTCAGAATTCCAGGTTAGAGATGACGTTTTGTTTGTGAATAACCGTATTGTTGTGCCTGATATTTCGGAGTTGAGACAGCGTATTCTCCGAGAGGCTCATTGCAGTCGGTTTAGCGTTCATCCTGGAGGTCGTAAGATGTACAACGATCTGAAGAGTCAGTTTTGGTGGAAGAGAATGAAGGACGATGTTGCGAGATTTGTATCTCGGTGTTTGAATTGTCAGCAAGTGAAAGCAGAGCGGAAGCGACCAGGTGGTCTTTTGCACAGCCTATCTGTTTTTGAATGGAAATGGGATCACATTTCTATGGATTTTGTCACGAAACTACCACGATCCGTTCGAGGATGCGATGCTATTTGGGTAGTGATCGACCGATTGACGAAGTCTGCGTGTTTTATTCCGTACAGGATGACGTATCGTCATGATCAGATGGCTGAGTTGTATGTTAGCAATGTTGTGAGATTGCATGGTGTGCCGAAGTCGATTGTTTCAGACAGAGATCCTAGATTCACTTCTCACTTCTGGCACAGTCCTCAGGGGGCACTTGGTACTCGATTGCATCTGAGTACAGCTTATCATCCTCAGACAGATGGACAGTCAGAGCGGACCATCCAGACGTTGGAGGATATGCTGCGAGCGGTAGTGCTAGACTTTGGCACTAGTTGGAAGGATTCTTTGCCTCTTGTCGAGTTTTCTTACAACAACAGCTTCCAAGCGAGTATCGGTATGGCGCCTTTTGAGGCTTTGTATGGTAGAAAGTGCCGATCTCCGTTGTTTTGGGATGAATTGTCCGAGTCACCAGATTTGGGACCGGAGATGCTTAGAGATATGGCAGAGCAGGTTAAGATCATTCAGACCAGAATGAAGTCAGCTCAAGATAGACAGGCGAAGTATGCGAATGTCAGACGTCGACCTCTGAGTTTTGAGCAGGGAGACCGTGTATTCCTTAAGATTTCTCCGTTCAGAGGCACCGTCAGATTCGGTAAGAGAGGAAAGTTATCTCCGAGATTCATCGGTCCGTACGAGATTCTCGAGAAGATAGGCGATCTTGCCTACAGACTTGCACTTCCTCCGTCTTTATCTGGTATTCACGACGTTTTTCACGTCTCTATGCTGCGAAAGTATCATCTAGATCCTTCTCATATCCTTCAGCCTGACGAAGCCGAGTTAGACGAGACTTTGAGCTATTTTGAGCGACCGATTCAGATCCTTGATCGGAAAGAAAAGCAACTCAGGACCAAGTTGATTCCGTTAGTGAAGGTGCAGTGGAGCCGTCACGGTGTTGAGGAAGCGACTTGGGAGACAGAGTCTGACATGAGACAGCGTTTTCCAGAGCTATTCGGATGACGTGAGTTCTTCTTACTGTCTTTAGTTCTTTATTCTATCTTTGAGTTGTGGTTCTCGTTGATTTCGAGGACGAAATCTCTTCTTAGTGGGGGAGAATTGTAACGCCCCGTTTTTATCTTAAATGAATTTATTTGAGTTAATCGGAGATTGCAGAGTTCACGAGTCGACTTGATTTTGATCAGGGTCCTTTTTGCAAATTTTGGAAATTTCAGGGACTAAAGTGCAAATTTGGAGTTTAATATATTATCTACACTTAGATTTGTAATTAAATCACTTCTCCTCCTCCACACAACCGAGCTCCACCATTGAAGACGCCTCCAACTTCTTCCAAGCTTTCTGATTTCAGTCCGAGCTCGATCCGGCCGTTGGAATTTATTTCTGAAGGCATATTAGTGATCACTGCAGTGAGAGCTCTGTTATATCATTCGTTTGGAGTTGTCAAGCCCAGAGTTAGCAGTTGTTTGATCGTTTCAGAGAATTGGACGAAGAACGGTATAAAGAGTTTTCCTTGAACCGTTGCCTTGTTGTTGTTAGATTGTGTAGTTGTTTATACAATCTCTTTTGTAGTTTATCCAGAGTTGGAGCTACTGCATTGCAAGGTAAAAGCAGTCATCGTAGCGGGATAGCATACTCGGGACTGTTGGTTCTCGAGTTTCCCTTTTTAAATCACATATTGCATTGATACTTGTTCTAGCACGTGGAACTTGTAATTGTTGATTGATTGAGTTTTGTTATGTGGCTTATGTTTATGTTTCTGTTATGCATGCATCTTGAGCCTACTTTGATTTCAGCGGGCAGAACCGCCCTTTTTGTTAGACGTTTGGGAACTATGATTGAGTGGCCTAGGTTGTAGTATTTCGCCTAGTGCTAGCATACTCATTATGGTTGCTCAAAGTCTAGAGGAGTGGGATACGTGGCACCACCTCGATTGGGAGAGTCGGTGAGTCTTTACGTGATCTCATCCTCGGGATCCCAAAAGCAGAGCAATACTCCCGTGTTTATCAGAATCGATATCCTGGTTTTAAAGACATGCATATCATTAACTTCGACTTGAATATGTGGTTTGATAGCATGTTGTATATTCATTACTTGATATGTTGCTTTTACTGGGATTATCATTCTCACCGGTTATCCGGCTGTTGCTTTGTTTTGTATGTGTACTTGACAACAGGTGGGGCAGGATCAAGTCAGAAGAGGCATGGTTAGCTTCGAGGGCAAGTAGTAGAAGTGAGACTCGGTTTAGAAGTCGAATTAGCATGTTTATCTAGTTTAAGATTGAAGCATGTTAGAACTCGAACTTGATATGTTTTGTTATTCGAATTAGTCTGTATTCGGATTGTAATCTGAAATCGAAGTATGTTGTTGTTGTATCGATTTAGACTTCTGGTTGTTTTTTTTTTTTAGGCCTTCTGAAAGCATGACTTGTTATGGCATGTTTCCCTATACCCTGTTATTGCATTTGTATTTGAAGGCATGTCGGACCAAGCGTGGAATTCTTTTCTTTTTTTCTGCAGCCTGAGCATTTCTGCCCAGGCCTTCCGCGCGCGGGCGAGGCGTTCCTCACGCGCGCGCGAGGCCTTCATTGGGCCTCTGAATTGTTTGCCCGCGCGCGCGCGAGCTTGGTACCTCGCGCGGGCGCGAGCCTTTGGTTGGTCTCGGTTGTTGAAGCCCGCGCACGCGCGAGCTTGGTTCCTCGCGCGGGCGCGCGGCGTTTAAAAAAAAAAAAAAAAAAAAACTTTGAATTGTTTTACTCTTGGATTCTTGTTCGCTTAATTGTTGTTTCATCCGAGATTAGTGGTTTAGAATCGAGGTCTCACACCCCTAAACTTCACAGCAACTATAAGAAGTATTCTGACACTTGAAAAAACTCAAAATCCAAGACCACTTCAATATAGCTCCCTAAATCGTCTAATTTCAAAACGAATCGAGAAATCGGCTCAATATGGATGCAACTGTAAATAAAATAATCAATCAAATTCACACAAGCAAATAAATATGCAGTATGTGATTTTCGGGGCTCGAGAATCAATCGAACTCGAGTATTCAACCCTATTCGAATCAATGACGTCTTTTACCTTTCAAGTCCGTCGAGTATTCAAATCTGAAAATAACAACGAACGCAAATAAATAATCAATCGAATCACAACAAATTGAAACAAATAAACTCAATCAATATACCATCTTCGATTCTTAATTCGATCAACTCCCAAGTTCGATCCAAATCCGAAACTCCAATCCAAATCTGAAAATGAAGATTATACGGATTCGGTGTCAATCCAACAACTCAAACAAACCCGGAATTGAACCAAACAAACAACCGATAAACCAAAACTCGATTTCAATGGCATAACGGCTATAATCGGTCAAACCAAAAATCTCCAACAACAACAAACAATTCTATACCATCCATAACCTCTTCCAACCCATCAAAAGCAACCAAAATCCAACCCCCCCCCCCCCCCCCTCCCCCATTTCGAAATATGCCTCAAAAATCATATAAAATCCAAAATTCGTTCTTTTTCTGAACCGACTTCGAATACACAGTCTATGCTAGCTCACGACCAACATACTCCAAGATTATTAAATTCTAACAACCCGACAAAAATCAAAGTTCGAGGATCGTAGCAAAACTTATGTCAGAATGAAGCCCTCGTTGCAGTGATCGTGAAACTCAACTCGGAATCAAAATCTGACGGTCGGATCGTGTGAATCGGACGGAAGAAAAGCTTGGGGAATCGCCTCTCATGGCTTCAGATTCAGTACGTACGAAATGGAAGGGAGGAGGAAGGAGTGAATGTGATGTGATGGTCAAGTTGCAAGGTAATAATAATATAATCCAACTTTTGCATTTCGGTCCCTGAAACTCCCAATTAATTTGATTCAATCCCGGCTCAATAAATCTCCAAAATAATTAATAATCAATTCCAATAATCACGAAAACTAATTTTAGGGCCTTACAAAGATATAGCTAAGACTGTGTTCCGAACAAGATACAGGCATTACGAGTTTTTGGTGATGCCGTTTGGATTGACTAACGCGCCGACTATATTCATGGATTTAATGAACCGTGTTTTCAGGGAGTACTTAGACAAGTTCATGGTGGTATTTATCGATGATATGTTGGTGTACTCCCGTAGTGTGTATGAGCATACATATCATCTGAGGCTTGTCTTGCAGGCTCTTCGGAAGAAGCAACTCTACGCGAAACTTAGTAAGTGTGAGTTCTGGATATATCATGTGGTGTTTCTTGGCCATGTCATATCCAGTCATAGAGTTTCAGTTGATCAAAGAAAGATTGAGGCTGTGTTGAACTGGACGCGTCCGGCATCAGTTGCCGAGATTCGTAGTTTCCTGGGTCATATGTATAATTTTTTCATCCGAGCTACTGATTGGTTACTCTTCTTGGGTTCAGTATAGCAAATCCCAAAAAGTTTTTTGCTGTTGGACAGAGGTACAATTATTTCAACTTGAATCACAGGCTCCTCTTTTTGTATCACTGTGGAATTACAAATTTTAGATACTTTTATTTGTTCTTTCCCAGTAGTGACTGAATACCGTTATTGGACGAAAAACATTCATTTATACTGAAACCAATAACAGTTTTATCCGATGTTGGCTTCTGTAGTTCCTGCATCTTCTCCAACGAAATAGAGGATTTGTTCCATGCGTTTTTCAGTAAAATAGATTTTTTGTTTTCTTCAAGCAGTGTGTGATATTCTGCACGTATCCTTTCATTATCTATTTTTAACTTACTCACTTCTGTCTCTATAACTCCACAGCTGCTCTCATATCTGCAGATGAGCTTACTGGGTTGTTCTTTAAGACTTTTGTTTTCAGTCTTAACTTCCTCGAATGTTAAAGATAGTTCTCTGTATTCTTTGGCCATGTCATTTAAAGCACTAATCAAGTCAGTTCGTGTAAATTCATCAGAGTCAAAGTCAAATACCTTATCATTGATACTTTTTGAATCTTCATCAGCCATGAGACATTCCACATGATCATCTTCACTTTCACTGGTCTCAGAGTCAGAAGATTCAGAGCTGGATTCTGCCCATTTGGCTTTGTTTTCCTCAGCTATCATTGATTTTCTTTCTCTTTTGGATTTCTTGTCATTTCTGGGGTACTTATTTTGCTTCTTTGGTTCATCCTTCTTGGGCTTTGTTCAGTCTGCAATGAAATGACCTGTTTTGCCACGGTTGAAACATGCAACATCTCCAGTAGTTCCTTCCTTCTTGTGATTTTTATACTGATAGGGTCGCTGATTTTTCTTCATGAACTTTGAAAATTTATTGATGAATAGTGACATTGCTTCGTTGCTAATCTGATCAGCAGTCTTTTCTGGTGCTGGTTTAGCAGTACTGGTGCTAGTAGCTGTAAGACCCGAGATTATTTAATTTTAATCCGAGAATATTTAATTTGAGAATTTTGAGTTTAGATTTAAATTCTAATATTCTTAAATTATTTAGGATTGAAATTGAATTAAAAGATTGCACAGGGACTGATTTGTAAATAATGAGAGTTGAGGGGCCAAAGTGCAAATATTGAATTTTAGTGGGACAATTGGCTTTTATGGGTGTTAAAAGTGTATGTATCTACTTCTTCATCAGAATTTCAGCCAAGAATCAAATACTTCAGCTCCAAGTCAAGTTCTTCATCTTAAATCTTTGATTTCTCAAGTTCCAACCGTCCGAATTTAAATCCGAGCATAGTTCTGGAATCCTTGCAACAAGAGCTTCAAAGTGATGTAAGAATTATATTGATCAGCTGGTTTAGAAATTTTGATGTTGTGGAAATCATAATTTGATCATGTATATGTGTTTTAGAGTTGTTATGTCTTGCGATATCGAAGTCGGATCGAAGAACGGATGTCGTTTGGAATTGATATGATTTTTCCAGCTTTATTCGAAACCTAGGACTACTGATATGCTGATATTTTGATAATATTGAGCTGATATTAGATGTATTTGAGTTGTATTTGATTGATAGAATTGATAGATTTCAGTTTCGGTTACCGATTTTTAACCGTTACGCCGCCGGTTCAAGAATTGATTCTGTTTCGAGTCTTGTTGATTGAGTTGAACATGATATGAGTTCATTTATGATGTTTCTCGCTTTTGATCACTTCCTTTCAGATTTTTAGTGAAGCTTGATGACTCGACATTTCAGATTTGAACCGATAGAAGATTGATCAAGGTTTGAAGTCACTTTTACCTTGACGGTTGAGTTGTGATTTGAGCATATTTTTACATGCGTTTCTTGTTGTAGATTTTTCAGACTTGGATATTCTAAGAATCAACATAAAATGTATATACAAATATTGATAAATCTGGGATAGAACACTCGAGATATATATGATTCTCGAGTTCTGAATCTAAATCACATACATAGTTGTTGATGTCCTTTTACTTGTTATATATGTTTTTGTGGTTTGAATGTTATTGATTGCTTGATTTGCATATTTTACATTCATTTATTATAGCATGATGCATCAGATTTTGTATGCATTCATCTTGAGCCACAAACCAAGAAATCATACAGGGCCGAACGACCTAGATTGCAAAAGATATTTGGAGGGCTATAGTTGGGTAGCACGAAATGTAGATTTAATTCCAGAGCTAGATGACTCACTATAGTTGTACCAAAGTCAGGGGATTGAGATACTTGACACCACCTCGATTGGTAAAGTCGGTGGTTTGCTTGAGATTTTATTCCCCGGTACTCAAGAACCGAGATTTCTTTGATAGCAGATTGATAGCCATGATTCATACATGCATTGAATTTATCTTTATTTAGATTGCATGTATGTTGTTTATACTGGGAATTATATTCTCACCGAAGATATCCGGCTATTGCTATGTTTTGTATGTGTGCATGGCAACAGGTGGGACAGGAGCTGGTCAGAATCGACATTTGTAGCTCGAGTTAGAGTCTTAGCCATGGGACTCAGTTTTATGTTAGCTAGGTGTGAGGCTTTGTACGGTAAGAAGTGCCGATCTCCATTGTTTTGGGATGATTTGTCCGAGTCACCTGATTTGGGACCGGATATGCTTAGAAATATGGCAGAGCAAGTTAAGATCATTCAGTCCAGAATGAAGTCAGCTCAAGATAGACAGGCGAAGTATGCGAATGTCAGACGTAGACCTTTGAGTTTCGAGCAGGGAGACCGTGTATTCCTTAAGATTTCTCCGTTCAGAGGTACTGTTAGATTTGGCAAGAGAGGGAAGTTATCTCCGAGATTCATCGAACCGTACGAGATTCTTGAGAAGATAGGCGATCTTGCCTACAGACTTGCACTTCCTCCGTCTTTATCTGGTATTCACGACGTTTTTCACGTCTCTATGCTGCGAAAGTATCATCCAGATCCTTCTCATATTCTTCAGCCTGACGAAGCCGAGTTAGACGAGACTCTGAGCTATTTTGAACGACCAATTCAGATCTTTGATCGGAAGGAGAAGCAACTCAGAACCAAGTTGATTCCGTTGATGAAAGTCCAGTGGAGCCGTCACGGGGTCGAGTAAGCGACTTGGGAGACAGAATCTGACATGAGACAGCGATTTTCGGAGTTATTCGGATGACGCGAGTTCTCTTACTGTCTTTAGTTCTTTATTCTATCTTATGAGTTGTGATTCGTATTTATTTCGAGGACGGAATTTCTTCTTAGAGGGGGAGAATTGTAACTCCCCGTTTTTATATTAATTGAGCTTATTTGAGATAATCAGAGTTTTCAGAATTCGTGGGACGTTTTGATATTTATCAGGGTCTATTTTGCAAATTTTGGAAATTTCAGGGACTAAAACGCAAATTTTGGTTTTATTATATTATATTGCTTGGGTTGATTATTCTCTCCATTCCTCCTTCCTCCCCCAACCGAGAACCTCCATTGAAATGCCTTTAAAGCTTTTCCAAGCTTTGGAAATTCAGTCCGAGCTCGATCCGGCCATTGGAATTTATTTCTGAAGGCATATTAGCGATCACTGAAGCGAGAGCTCCGTTATATCGTAAGTTTTTCTACGATCAGATACGTTCTATTTTTCAGATTTTGTTAGAATCGTTTGAGATTCGAGTATGTTGTTCTTGGCAAAGTTCTGATCGTTTATTATCTGTCGATTTTGAAATAGAGCGACGTTCGGAATTGTTTTGATTTTTTGGAAGCCTTGTTCGAAAATTTGGAGTTTGAGATTGATTGGTTTACTTTGTTGTTGTTGTTGTTTTGGATATTGATATGAGTTGATATCGATATAGAACTGCTGTCTGCGTTTCCGATTTGTTTAGTTTATAGCCATTATGCCGTTAGTTTGAGTTTCGAGATTTCGAACCGTTTTGAGTTGTTGAACTTGGCTTGTAAGTTGATCGTGGTTATTGATCATTTGTTTGTATCTGAACAGTTTCGTTTGGAGTTGTCAAGCCCGGAGTTAACAGCTGTTGATCGTCAAGAGTTGGACGAAGATCGGTAAAGAGTGTTCCTTGAGCCGTTGATTGTTGTTTAGGTTGCATAGTTGTTGATACAATATTTTGTTGTAGCTTTTTCAGAGTTGGAACTACTTGCCTTGAAAGGTAAAAGCATTCATCGTTAGCGGGATAGCATACTCAAGACAGCTCCGTTCTTGAGTTTTCCCTTAAAATCACATATTTGCATTAATACTTGTTCTAGCATGTGGAACTCGTATTTTGTTGATTATTTGAGTTTGGTTATATGGCTTATGTGTTATGTTTTGTTATGAATTCATCTTGAGCCAACTTTGATTTCAGCGGGCAGAACAGCCCTTTTTGTTTAGATGTTTTGGGGGCTATGTTGCGAGTGGCCTGGGTTGTAGAAGTTCACCTAGTGCCAGCATACTCCTCATAGTCGCACCAAAGTCTAGGAGATTAAGATACGTGATACCACCTCGATTGGGAGAGCCGGTGAGTCATCACGTGGTCTCATCCTCGGGATCCCAAAAGCATAGCAGTAATCCCTCGTTTATTAGAATTGATATCCCGATTTAAAGACAAGCATTTCATTACGTTGATATTGATTACGTTGTTGCCTTGAAAGCATGTTTGTTGTTGTATTACTTGTTATGTTGCTTTTACTGGGATTATCATTCTCACCGGTTTATCTAGCTGTTGCTTTGTTTTGTATGTGTACTTGGCAACAGGCGGGGCAAGATTGAGTCAGCGAAGACCTGGTTAACCTCAAGAGGGAGAGTTAGTAGTGGGACTCGGTTTAGAAGTCGAATCAACATGTTTATCTAGTTTAAGGTTGAAGCATGTTAGAACTCGAACTTGTTATGTTTTTTTATTCGAATTTTTTTTGTATTCGGATTGTAATCTAAAATCGAAGCATGTTGGTGTTGTATCGATTTAGACTTCTTGTTGGTTTAAGGCCTTCTGAAAGCATGTTTTATTATTGCGTGTATTCTCTTCACCCTTTTTTTGTGTATGTATTTAAATGCACGTCGGAATCAGAGCAGGATCTTTTTTTTTTTAGCCTGAGCATTTCTGCCCAGACCTTCCGCGCGCGAGCGAGGTGGTGCCTCGCGTGCGCGCGAGGCTTTTCGGGGGGGCTCGGGTTTGTTGGCCCACGCGCGCGCGAGCATTGCACCTCGCGCGGGCACAAGCCCTCGGTTGGGCTCGGGTTGTATAGCCTGCGCGAGGGTGAGGCGTTTTTAAAAAAAAAAAAACTTTTGATTGCTTTTAATCTTGGATTCTTGTATGCTTAATTGTTGTCTAATCCGAGATTAGTTGTTTAGAACCGAGGTCTCACAATGTTTGAAATCCTATTCGTCTTGTTTGTGGCTAAGTATGCGGATAAAATGGGGTTAAATCTTGAAAAAAAATATTAAGCAAGGTATCAGTTCCATCTGGGCTTGGAATGAGAATGAAATCCTATTTTATATTTCATAGCTAAGTATTCGGGTAATTATTGGGACTGTGAAAGAAATCAAAAATTAGTGCGTAATCTGCTTAAGAGAGTTTGTGTTTTGTTGATGGATTGTTGGGAGGAGAGTTCTTGATTGTGAGACTTGCACTAATTTGTTTTAGGTCGGCGAACAATCTTGAAACTTTGTATTTTGAAGTTGCATGTAACTGGGGTAACATGTCACACACACATGTTCGCATTCGACTGAAGGTGTATCATTGATGATCGAGAGTATTTGTGCACTTGTTTTTATGGGAAGACTTTTCTGAGGCTATATTGTTCACGCTCGTCCTTGCTTATGTGTTTATTCTGTTTCATTTTGTTTTGCATGACTTACTCGAGGGCGAGTAAGGAGTAAGTGTGGAGGAATTTGATAGTTGTGTTTTTGTTGCATATGTTAATGTCATTTTATTGTTGTTTTGCATTCGTTTATGTGTTTTAATTATGTATTTTGTTCGTATTTCATATTCTGTGTTTGCATGATGTGTTCCCCGGTTTTGTGGTTAGGTTATGTGTTTTGGCGGATACATGGACGGAACTTTGGAGCAATGAAAATGCTGGAATTATTCTGAAGAAAAGTGGTCGATCGATCTGCGATATTTAACCGATCGAGCGGAGCATGTAAATGTGAAGACAATAGGCTCGGGTATTCTTTACCGATCGATCTGCAAGATCTTGCCGATCGAGTGGCACGCAGAATTTACAAGACAGTAGGATGCTATATTTTTTCTCGCTCGATCGGCAGATTTTAACCGATCGAGCGAGCATCGCTGTTCGGGAAAGAGTTCTTGAATATGGAAACTCTTTTATTTTGGATTCTAGTCTTATTAGGTTTATTTTATTCCGTTTTTCACGCATTAATTCTCAGACTTTGATATTCTCTTTGGAGGCTAATTTTTGTATTACAACTCTCTCTCAAGATTTCTTCCTTTATTTTAATTTTTCTTGAGTTTTTCATGAATTGTTGTAGCTAAACTTTTATACTTGGTTGAGGAAGACAAGATCTTGATTTTGTTTATTCTTGAGATTCGATTTTCATGCTTTAATCCTTATTGAGTAAAAATAGTTGATATGTTTTATTTCATGTTTGTATGCGAAATTTTCGGATTGGCCATCTTAGGATTTCATCATACAGTCTATAGCTAAATTAGAATTCAAATTCGTAATTATTTGAATCAACTAATTTGCGAAGCAAATACGTTTAATATTTTCTGCTGTTGAATTTATTAAATCGTAGGATCAATTCTTGACTAGATTAAATACACTTACGGGTATTTGTGTTGTCTAACTTCATTAGTTTTACTCGTTTGAATGCTACCTTAAATTAAAATCTAGATCGCTGAAATCCGGGTTGATTTATTGGTAAGGGTTAATCTAGAACGCTGGTGTCTAATTAACTAAGATTAAGGTGAAACAGGAATTTAATTTTCAATGATGAATATTTGATAGGATTAATTATTTTTAGGAATCGATGATTGAATGAATAAATATCAAGGGTGTAGTCGACCGATACCAAGACTTGTCTCTTATTGATTTCTTCAATTTAATTCTCAAACTTGCATGATAGTGATAATATTTCTCTTTAATTGCTTAAATTTTCAGTAGTTAATCCCAAAAATAAAAAAAAACCTCCTTTATTATATTTAGAACACATTAAATTTTTCTTTTCTCGTGGGAACGATCCCTACACACACTACTATATATTCTTGGTTATCTGATTGAGTTAGGTAATTTGGACGTGACGCGACTTAGTGCTACCAATACGATGCGCAAGTGTTTATTTCTGGATGTTCGGATATTTAATACTCCTACGTCACCCCTTATTCTACCTAGGAAGGATTCACTCTAGAAGACTTTGAATATTACAACACTTTGCAATAGCTCATTCCAAGACTATGACTTACATACAATTGTCTATCCCAGAACTCCAAGACTCAAGAACTTATCTCTTTGCTGATTCTTGTTACAATGAGGTTTGCAGCACCTTAATTGATACCAATTGATATAATCACAACAATACTTGTGTTACAACTCAACACGTTGCACAAGGTGATCCTAAATTGATCTGATATGTTTGAGGCGTGTGCTTGAATTCTTTGACTCTCGAATGTAAGCTTTGAAAATCTTCTTCTAGATCCTTCGAATGAGTATTTGTGGGTAAACTGAAGGAGTTCAGTTTACCTCTCAATAGGTTGAGTGTATATGCGAGAATTTTCTATGAGTTGGATGATTTACAAGCGCCAGTTGATATGTATTTATACTTGGCGGGAAACGACTCTTTTAAATTTGAATTAATGTCGTTAACTTTTATTTTCCTTGTACACTCTAACGTTTATCATACACTGTTGTGCTCTGGTTTCTGCAATGTTGGCTATGTACGAAAAAGTCTATCCACAAGAGTTAAACTGATGTTGTGATAGTCTTATAGATGGTTCAGTTTACTGGAGCAGTTTAGCTTATGTAAAATTGATTCAGTTTAGCTCCTTAAACTGAATGCAGTTTACCTCATTTTGTCGGTTGAAATTTTGTTCGATAGTTAGCTCAGTTTCTATCTTAAGATTTGTGAGGCCTCGATTCTAATCATATACTTAGAGTAAAGCAATAGATCAACACACATAAACAATAAGGATTAAGATATCGAAATATTTTTTTTTTCTGAAATGAATAGTGCCCGCTCGATCTGCAAATTCTTACCGATCGAGCGGCCAAGGATTCCGAAGTCACTGCCCAGAAATCAGGACGCCCGCTCGATCGGTAAAATATTACCGATCGAGCGGACACAAAAATGTCCCACTCTCTGTTTTGGTACAGGGGTGCTCGCTCGATCGGTGAACTTCTACCGATCGAGCGAGATGCTCTGTACCAGAAATAAAACTGGTTTTTCCTCAAAAATTCAACTTCAACTCTAACAAATACATTCCAAACATCATAATCTCATTCAACAAGATATAAAAGTATTCGATTCTAGATGCATACAATCTTCAACAAAAATCATGCATAAGTTCCAACTAGTTCGACTTATACAAAACAACAGGAGTTCAAAAATACATAAATGACTCCTAACATCTAAGCCTCACTTCTATCATCTCATTCCCGATCTAGCCATGAGGTCTCTGACTTGATCCTGCCCCACCTGTTGCCAAGTACACATACAAACAAAGACAACAGCCGGATAATCCGGTGAGAATAATATTCCCAGTAAAAGAGACTATCATACAATATCACATAATATATCAAAATATGATATATAATCAAATTCCACATATACCTCAAGTAATTCATTCAATTGCGGAATTAAAATGATATGCATGACTTTAAAACTTCTGGATTATCAGACTCAGATAATCAAAAGGAATTCTTCTTTCTTTCTTCGGTTTGGGATTCCGAGGTTAAAATATCCAACAATCACACCAAACTCCCCTTTCGAGGTGGATGAGGTATATTTTAATCCTCTAGACTCTAGGACATTATAGTGATTTAATCGACACTTGTAGTAAATCGCCTACCAAGGCCACTCAACTATAATCTCCAGATCGTCTAATTCAAAATGAATAATCAATCGGCTCAAAATGAATGCATATGAAATCTCATGCATTCAATCATCAATTCAATCATAAGTTCAAATAAACATATAAACATGCAATATGTGATTTTTTCTAGGACACTCGAATCAATCCGAATTCAAGTTAATCGTCCTATTTCATTTCAAAGTCGTCTTATACCTTCTTGTCGTTCACAATCTTCAATCTGTAAAACAACAAATCTCAATTCAATATCCATTCAAGTTCATCAATCGATATAGAAAGACATCGATACTATACCGGCTCAACTCTTCCGAACTGATCGAAGCTGCAATCTCGCAACTCCAAGGACTTCGAATCAATCTAACAGAAGAAGTAACATGATCAATATCGATAGCAAAACCTCATCAAACTCGGTATAATCAAATCAATAGAAACGACATCCCAAAACTCAAACTGACGGCATAACGGCTATAAATTGATCAAACCAAAATTGCAGACATCAGAATATCAATTCCAAATACTCAAACCAATCATCTAACATCATTTCCAAGTCAAACCCAGCACATCTCAAAAATCTAAGTTTCAAAAATCGTAAGAAAAATCATATCAAATCCGATCGTCGATAAATCTCCGAACCGTCTTAGATATACTATCACAGCAACCTCAAGAACATCCTCTCCGAATATCAATCAATTCTAAAGACATCCAAAAATTAAAACCTCATAGAATTAAGAGAAACTTACTTCCAAACGGAGCACTCGAAGCTGCGATCGCAAATATCTACTTCAGATCAAATTCCAACGGACGGATCAAGCTAGGATCGAAATCACAAAAGGTTGGAAGCTTTTCTCTCGCCTTCAATGGAGATAGGCGACTTGGAGGAGAAAGAGAAGCAATGAGAGACTTAGTCAACAAGTCTAAGGATATAATAAATCTCCTTTTTGCGTTTTAGTCCCTGAAATTTCCAAAAATTGCAAAAAGGTCCCTGATCAATAAAAAGTCGGTTTTCGAATTCTAAAATCACTGATTATCTCAAATAAAGTCAATTAAGATAAAAACGGGGCGTTAAAATTCTCCCCCTCTAAGAATAGATTTCGTCCTCGAAATCAAAGATATCAACTCATAAGAAAGAATAAAGAATTCAAGAACAGAATTAAGGACTCACATCAGATAAACAAATTCGGAAATCTCTGCCTTATATCAGATTCTGTCTCCCAAGTCGCTTCTTCGACTCCGTGATGACTCCACTGAACTTTCACCAAAGGGATAGATTTGGTTCTGAGCTGTTTCTCCTTTCTGTCAAGGATCTGAATCGGTCTCTCGAAATAACTCAGAGTTTCATCAAGTTCGGCTTCGTCAGGTTGAAGAACATGAGAAGGATCGGGGTGATATTTCCTCAACATCGAGACGTGAAATACGTCGTCAATTCCAGATAAAGAAGGAGGAAGTGCTAATCTGTAGGCTAGATCTCCTATCTTCTACAAAATCTCATACGGACCGATGAATCTCGGTGACAACTTCCCTCTCTTCCCAAATCTAACAGTACCTCTAAACGAAGAAATCTTCAAGAATACTCGGTCTCCCTGATCGAAAGATAGAGGTCTGCGATGGATATTCGCATACTTCGCTTGTCGATCCTGAGCAGTCTTCATTCTCAATCGAATAATCTTCACCTGCTCAGCCATATCACAAATCATATCTGGTCCCAAGCCTGGGGAATCAGACATCTCATCCCAGTACAGAGGAGATCTGCACTTCTTTCCATACAACGCTTCAAATGGTGCCATTATTATACTCGTCTGGAAGCTGTTTTTGTACGAAAACTCAACGAGAGGTAATGAATCTTGCCAAGTAGTGCCAAAGTCAAGCGCCATTGCTCGTAACATATCCTCTAGAGTCTGAATCGTCCGTTCTGATTGACCGTCGGTCTGAGGATGGTAAGCTGTACTCAAGTGCAAACGAGTACCAAGAGCCTCCTATAGACTGTGCCAGAAATGAGAAGTAAACCGAGGATCTCGGTCTGAAACAATCGATCTCGGCACACCGTGCAATCTGACAATCTCTCTAACATACAACTCGGCCATCTGATCGTGACCATATGTCATCCGATACGGAATAAAACAAGCAGACTTCGTCAAACGATCAATCACTACCCAAATGGCATCGCATCCTCAAACAGATCGAGGTAGTTTCGTGACGAAATCCATCGAGATATGATCCCACTTTCATTTCGGAACAGATAAACTATGCAGAAGACCACCCGGCCTCTTTCTCTCGGCTTTCACCTGCTGACAGTTCAAACAACGGGATACAAACCTCGCAACATCACTCTTCATCTGCTTTCACCAAAACTGACTCTTCAGATCGTTATACATCTTTCGGCCTCCTGGATGAACACTGAACCGACTGCAATGTGCCTCTCGCAGAATACTCTGTCTCATCTCAACAATATCTAGCACGACAATACGATTATTCACAAATAAAACATCATCCCTGACCTGAAACTCAGACTGGTGTCCAGATCTTACTTTCTCTATCGAATTCTGAATACTCTCATCGGATTTTTGTGCTTCTCAGATCGACACAAACAACTCTGGCTCGGCCTGGATAGCACAAACTCTGATAGGACTCCTATCTGATTCAAACTCCAATCCAGAATTGCAACAGTCGTCAATCAAACAAGACACACTGATGGTCGAAAGAGATAAAGAACAAAGCTTGCGACTCAAAGCATCGGCAGCTGCATTCGACTTCCCCGAGTAATACTTAATCTCGCAGTCAAAGTCCTTCAATAAATCTAGCAATCTCCTCTGTCTCATATTCAACTCAGACTATGAAAACAAGTATTTAAGACTCTTCTGATCCGAAAAGATCTCAAAAGACTCACTGTACAAAATAGTGACGCCAGATCTTCAAGGCAAAAACAATAGCAGCGAGTTCAAGATCGTGAACTGGATAGCGAGTCTCATGCGGTTTCAAATGCCTCGACGCATACGCTATCACATGCTTCCTCTGCATAAGAATACATACAAGACCAAAATGATAAGCATCGCAATACACCGTAAAACCTCCAGAACCTGATGGAATAGAAAGTATCGGAGCACTAGTCAATCTCTTCTTTAACTCAATGAAACTGTTCTCACACTCTTCAGTCCATACAAAAGGCGCGTTCTTCTGAGTCAACTGGGTAATCTGCTTCGCAATAGAAGAGAAACCCTGGATAAATCGGAGATAGTAACCAGATAAACCAATAAAACTTCGAATCTCAGGCACAGAAGTCAGCCTACCTCGTTCGAAACGCAGTCTTAGGAACATCCTCTTCACGAAATCTCAGTTAATGATACCCAGAACTCAAATCTATCTTCGAATAGATACACGAACCCTGCAATTGGTCAAAAAGATCATCTATACGAGGTAAAGGATACCTGTTCTTAACCGTCGCCTGGTTCAATTGGCGGTAGTCAATGCAGAGACGCATAGAGCCATCTTTCTTTCTAACAAACAGAACAGGAGCACCCCAAGGCGATACACTAGGTCGAATGTATCCCTTGACAATCAATTCTTCCAACTGCTACTTCAATTCCTTCAATTCAATCGGAGTCATTCTATACAGAGCTTTAGAAACCGGCTGAGTACTTGACGTCAATTCGATGCCAAATTCAATCTCACAAATAGGCGGTAATCCCAGGATTTCATCCGAGAACACATCAGGAAACTCTCTAACCACTGGTATATCAATCAACTCAGGGCTAGACTTCAAAACATCGACCGCATAAATCAAAAATCCCTCGGCTCCTTTCTACAACAATCTAGTTATAGACAATACAGAAATCAAAGGAATTCTAAAACGAGAACCCTTACCAAAGAATCTCCACTCGTCTGACATCTCTGGTCTGAAACGGACTATCTTCTGAAAACAATCTACTGTAGCCTTGTACTTAGTCAAAACATCTATGCCAACTATGCAGTCAAAGTCAGACAAACCAAGTACAATACAGTCGAACTCGATCAAATTTCCTTCAAAACTCAATCCACAATTCCTAACAAAATTCCTCGAAACAATTCCTCCACCCAAAGGTGAAGTAACAGAAACTACAGCAGGTAATGGCTCAAAATGCAAGTCATGCATCAACACAAATTTCTCAGATATGAAAGAGTGAGAAGCACCTGTATCTATCAAAATATTAGTAGGATAATCAAAGATCATACAATTAACTGCAATCATATCATCAGGTGCAGCCTGAGCCTGATCCTCATTCAGAGCATACACTCTCGCATGCTGTCTAGGAGGTTGGTTCAAATTCTGGTTACCTCCTTGACGATTCTGTTGTTGAGGTTAAAAAGAGTGAACTGCATTCAATTGCCTCTGAGGCTGAGATAACTGTCGAGAAGCATTTCCACTCTGTGCTTGCTCAGAGCCCCGTTGAGGACAAAGTCTAGCATAATTCCCCGTCTGCTGACAAATATAACAATTCCAAAATATTCCCCTACGCTGGTCACTGGAGTGACGACCTCCACACTTGCTACAATAAGTACCAGAGGAACTTGAACCTTGACTGTAACTGTTCTGTTTCGAGCCACCAGAACTTGAAGAACTGCTTCCCGAGTTCTTAAACTGTTTTTCTTTGGGACGAAAGTAATTCTTCTTATTACTTCCACTGCTACCACCTTCAGTCCTCAGTGGTTGATTCTGATATTGGGACGGTTGGGCCTGAAACTGCCTCTGTTGTTGCTGAGGGGCAAACTGATTCCCTCTCTGTCTTATTGTTGGAGAACGCGGCGATCAGATCAATCAAGATTGATACCCGGTGCAGCGGAAGTTTAAAAATTTTATATGGAACGATTCCATAATGGGTATCAAAACCTTACGATTAAATTGTGTGTGTAAAAATTAAATAACAATTATAAATTTTTACCTTTAATCTCGAATCGAGATTTTGGACACCAACAGATTGCTCTGCTCTTGTTGTATATCCCTGGAACTGATGGACGAACTGTTCTTCAATCAGGTCCACGAACGGATATTTAATCCCTCTGATAGATTGCACTAGAAAATCTATCAGAAGTTTCTACGAAGAGATTAACGAATTTGATCCGTTAAACAAGACTGCAATTCAAAATTCACAGACTGGATTTTACCGAGCAGAGGGGGAAGGGGGCGGCCACTATTGAGAGAAAATAACTAGGTTTTTGAAAATTTGTGACCTGTTGTGTCTAATTTCTGTACTGCAATAACTTATTTATAATGTAGGCCGCTAACAGCTTAGGGCCCATTAGTCATAAGTTCAAGCCCGACAAGCAAAGCCCGCATGTTCAAAAATTAATATAAAATTTATCATGACTCCGATTGATAAACCGATTTCACCAATGTGTACAGAAACCATTTCTGCACCTTTTAAAGTCAAGATAAATTTTTCTGAATCCGAATTCAGTGGTTTCCAAAAATGCCCATCCCTATGTCATTTTAGGAAATCTTACTCCTCTACTCATAATTAAGAAGTTCAACTTCTTTGTTCATTAAATTTAACTCTTTAAATTTAACTATCTCAACGGGGATTAAAAATCCATTACTCTGTGTGACCCTCAATGGTTCAGGGATACAGCTAGCCGTGGGCTCACAACTCCTTGTGACTCGGAACAACAATTTCCGACTTGCCCATCGAATCATGGTAAGAGCGCCTAGCAACATCGCCCCATGATTCCCTAGGTATCACTGATAGTGCCTGCAAGAACCAATAGATTTTGGTTAGCGTACAGTACGGTCCCTTCATCCATATATCCCGATCGAATCAACAACCATTGGTATATCGAGAGTCGTTCGAGATTCGATAACTATGCAATACATCTTGAAGATCAAATAGTGACATCGCATGTGTTACTAAGAAACCATTTCTTAAAACACATCATGTACTCTGGCCAGAGATTCGTCACACTAATATCTCCTCAGATCGCATAGGATATCCACACTCGCAAGTATGTGGTGAATCCTTGACAACAAAGCATCGACTCCTATATGTGTTGTAACTGTACCCAATCCCGACACCTGATGACCCCAATAGAGTCGGTAAACGAGTCAAAGCACAGTACTCGCATATAGAGTCTCAATGATGTTTCAAGTAGTAAGGACTAATGGTGTACAACCAAAACCGCGGACTTTATCCACTCGATAAGTGATAACCACTTGGAAAGTCCGAATAGGGTAGTTCGATCATTCATCGTATGAATATCCATTTGCATGCTTCGAACATCTCTATGTTCCTTACCAATGAAACGTGGTACTCTGCATCGCAAATGCTAGTCTCAAACTCGAGCGATCCTTATCCTTATTATCGGACGGCTCAATCGACTAGGAACAGTTTAGAATATACAATGACTATAAGATGTGTTTCATGATAGACATCTCCATGTTCTACCACATCTTACATACACTATAGTATATTCAAGGTCTTTATCAAAACAAAAATAGTATATCACAATATAACAATATGAAGAAAGATAAAGTCATTGCCATTAATAAAAGTGTAAATTATATTAAACAAAAGATTGTTTATACAAAGAGTCATCAAAGCCCTTAGCCACAAGTTGGCTCACCGGGCACCTACTCTTTCAATCTCCCACTTGCCCTAAAGCCAACTAGTCATACTACGTAGACCCATTGCTTCGCGATGTTTGTCAAATAATGGTCCTGGCAAGGGCTTAGTAAGTGGATCAGCGATATTGTCTGCAGAGGCCACTCTTTCGACAGTGATGTCTCCTCTTTCGACAATCTCCCGGATGATGTGGTATTTCCTCAGTACGTGTTTGGATCTTTGATGAGACCTTGGTTCCTTTGCCTGAGCAACGGCACCCGTGTTGTCACAGTATACCGGGACTGGACCAACAACTTCAGGAATGACGCCCAACTCTTGGACGAAATTCCTCATCCAAACGGCCTCTTTAGCAGCAGCTGATGCTGCAATGTATTCTGCCTCAGTGGTGGAATCCGCTGTGGTGTCCTGCTTGGAACTCTTCCAAGAGACAGCACCGCCATTGAGCATGAACACAAATCCAGAGGTTGACTTCGAGTCATCCACGTCACTTTGGAAGCTAGAGTCGGTATAGCCTTCCAATTTTAGTTCTCTTCCTCCATATACCATGAACATATTCTTAGTTCTTCGTAAGTACTTAAGAATGTCCTTCACGGCTTTCCAATGCATTTGACCGGGATTAGCTTGATATCTGCTCGTGACACTCAGAGCAAATGCTACATCCGGTCTGGTAGATATCATCCCATACATGATACTACCTATGGCTGACGCATATGGTACATGTGTCATTTTTTCTATCTCTTCATCAGTCTTGGGACACATAGACTTGGATAGAGAAACTCCATGACACATGGGTAGATGTCCTCTCTTGGACCCATCCATTGAAAACCGTTTCAATATGGTATCGATGTAGGTTGATTGAGTGAGTCCTATCATTCTCTTAGATCTATCTCTATAGATCTGTATCCCTAGAATATAGGATGCCTCACCCAAATCCTTCATCGAGAATCTACCTGATAACCATATCTTTGTTGACTGCAACATCCCTACGTCATTCCCAATGAGTAGGATGTCATCAACATAAAGTACTAAGAATGTCACAGCATCCTTAAATACTTTCTTGTACACGCATGGTTCCTCCGGGTTCTTGATGAAACCAAAATCCTTTATTGTTTCATCAAATTTTTGGTTCCAACTTCTTGATGCTTGTTTTAGACCATAAATTGATCTCTGAAGCTTGCATACCTTATGCTCGCTTTCCATGGATGTGTACCCCTCAGGCTGCTTCATATAGATTTCTTCCTTAATGTCTCCATTAAGAAAAGCAGTCTTCACATCCATTTGCCATATCTCATAGTCATACCAAGCAGCTATGGCAATAAGGATTCTTATGGACTTGAACATTGCAACTGGTGAAAAGGTTTCATCATAGTCAACTCCTTGTCTTTGAGTATAACCTTTCGCCACCAATCGCGCCTTGTAGGTCAATATCTTACCATCAGGCCCAAGCTTTCTCTTGTAGATCCATTTACACCCTATTGGAACAATTCCATCGGGAGGATCTACTAAAGACCAAACTTGGTTTGTATGCATCGAATCTATTCCGACTGCATAGCTTCAAGCCATAAATTTGAATCCGCATCAAAAATTGCTTCCTTGAAGTTTCTTGGATCACATCCAACATCGGGTTCATCTTGATCCCCTTCAAGAAGAAGACCATATCGAATAGGAGGTCTAGAAGTCCTCTCGGATCTTCTAGGTACAGGCGTGTCTATCAATGGTTCCTGAGGTGTAGGATCGTTATTTTGTATTTCGGGTTCTTCTCAAATTTCTTCAAGTTCCATCATCTCGCCTTTCTTATCCAATAAGAACTCCTTCTCCAAGAAGGTGGCATTCCTTGAAACAAACACCTTTGTTTCAGCAGGATAATAGAAATAATATCCGATTGAATTCTTTGGATACCCTACAAAATAACATAAGCTGGATCGACTATCCAACTTATCTCCCACTGTCCGCTTCACGTAAGCAGGACATCCCCAAATCCTCAAGTACGAATACTTAGGAGCTTTGCCATTCCATAACTCGTATGGTGTTTTGTCCACTGCTTTAGTGTGGACATTGTTCAACAACAATACCGCCGTTTCAAGCGCATAGCCCCAAAATGAAGGTGGAAGCTCAGTGAAGCTCATCATGGATCGAACCATGTCCAACAAAGTTCGATTACGACGCTCCGATACACCATTAAGCTGTGGTGTCATAGGAGGAGTCCATTGAGAGAGAATCACATTCTCTTTTAGATAGTCCAAAAACTCGGTACTTAAGTATTATCCACCTCGATCCGATCGAAGTGCTTTAATACTTTTACCTAGCTTGTTTTCTACTTCAGCCTTGAATTCTTTGAACTTTTCAAATGCTTCAGACTTATATTTCATTAAATATAAATACCCATACCTAGAAAAATCATCAGTAAAGGTAATGAAGTAGGTGTGGCCATATTGAGTACCAACTCTAAATGGACAACAAACATCTGTATGGATCAAATCCAACAGATTTTGACTACGTTCAGGTTTCCCCTTAAAAAGAGATTTAGTCATTTTTCCTTTCAGGCAGGATTCACAAGTAGGTAGAGAGTTAATATCAGACATATCAAACATGCCCTCTCCCACTAGCTTGTTCATCCTCCTTGAGGAAATATGACCTAGCCTAGCATGCCAAAGGTTTGCTGGGTTTTGACTATCGATTTTCCTTTTGTTTGTTGTTGCCGGTTTATCAACATAATTTATTGGAACGTCTTTTAGTTTTAAGTTGTATAGATCATTTTCAAGTTGTCCATTTCCAATCAAACATTCATTCTTGTAAATATTGCAAATCCCATTCACAAAATTGCAAGAATAACCATCTCTATCAAGCATAGAAACATAAATAATGTTTTTAATCAAATCTGGAACAAATAAAACATCTCTCAAAAGTAACTTAAAACCGTTCTGCAAAATTAAATAAATATCTCCCACAGCTTTAGCTTCAACTCTGGAACCATTTCCGAGCCTCAGCTGGGTCTCACCCATTCTAAGCCTGCGACTTCTTGTCATCACCTGCAAATCATTGCAAATGTGAGATCTACATCCGGTATCCAATACCCAAGAAGTAGTATTAAGTGAAACATTTATTTCAATATAGAACATACCCTTCGCAGTTCGCAACTGCTCTAGATATTCCTTGCAGTTACGCTTCCAATGACCGGGCTTCTTGCAGTAATGGCAAACATCCTTGGATTTTTCCATGTTTGAAGCCTTTGTCTTGTACTTCTTCTCGGGTTCGATTTTCTTGGGTGGGGCAGAACGTTTCTTACCCTTTGTACTTGGCCCCTTCTTAGCAGAAGAAGAGGAGCCCACCAAGAAAGCCGGTTTATCTTTCTTTAATGTGGATTCATATGTCACAAGAATATTGACCATCTCTTCAAGGGAGGCCTCTATCTTGTTCATATTGAAATTCACCACAAATCCGTCAAACGAAGAAGGAAGAGACAGAAGTAGTAAGTTCACGTTGAGTTCATGCTCCAACACCAAATCAAGGGTTACCAACTTCTGTATGAGCCAAATCACTCGTACCCCATGATCACGGACCGAAGTCCCTTCACGCATGCGACACGTCATTAGCTCCTTTACAGTAGCGAACCTTTCAGCCCTCGATTGAGCCCCAAAAAGTTCCTTGAGTTGTACGTGAATGTCAGCAGCATTCACGGTGTCCTCAAATCGCCTCTGGAGTTCATCAGACATCGAGGCTTGCATATAGCATTTGGCCTTGATATCATGGTCCCACCATGTATAAAGTTTGGCTAACTCTTCCGTACTTATGTCAGCTGGTGCTTCCTTCGGAGGAGATTTTTCTAACACGTAGAGCATCTTCTCCGAAGTCAAGACAATCTTCAACTTACGGAACCATTCCGTATAGTTTGCGCCAGTCAACTTATTTTGTTCAAGGATCGAGAAAAGTGGATTACGCGAATTCATCTTTATGAAATACAGAAAAGAAACAGACAAATATCAGTGATTGTTTAAGTAATTTACTAAGACATAAAATAGGCGAAATTTATTTTATGAATCTCACTCCCACTATTTTAACGATTTCACTACGCTCTAGTGAAAACGGGAAACTGTTTTCCTTAGTGAGAACATGGAGTCCAATTGACAAACTATGGTCCCGAATAATATCAGCCAACCATAATTTTCAAAAGGTAGAGCCCAATTGCTTCCAAAGCAACCTCCACGTGTTTACCTCATGTCCAATAAGGGCCCAATAATATGACGCCGATTATTGTGACATGTCAAGATGACCCATCAATATTAAGTTGTGACGGACGGTCGCCATGTGGATCCCCCAATAATATGAGCCGATCCCATGGGAGTTCCACCCAACTTACAACATGTGTCGATCCAATGTACAGCTTTCCGACGAACGGGCCCCCCCAATAATATGAGCCGGACCGTATCCGCGGGTAGCATCTCATACATTGATCGTTGATGGAAGGTAGGAACATTTAAACAAATTTAAATTTCCTTTATTTATCTTGATATCAATTTTAAATCATATTTAAAATGAGGGATTTTAATTTTGAAAATTTGTCTCATCATTTTTAAAGTTTTGTATGCTTGCCGGATTCACACAATTTTGTCTAAAACATGCATACAACAATAATATCACATATTATATAGGATGATCGATTCCATTTCTAATCGACCCGTGGTTGCCAATCACGAGTCTTAGTCCAATCCTAGGTAATATGCAGTATGCAATGCAATCCTATTACATTGAGCTTCCAATTTACATTTCTTCTGTCTTTATTGTCTGCTGGGCCCACCTCCATCTTCAAATCTTGATCTCCTACTAAATCTAATGTATTTACAATAAATAACAATGACAAGTAGGGGATACATTTTTAAGGGGTGGGAACGGGCCATAAACCAAGCCCACTTTTATTACATATGACAATTCATATTGGGCCATAAACCAGGCCCATTAATAAATCCAACAACAATAAAAACAAATGTAAATTCCTAACATACACCTACAAAATTGGTCATGGCAATCGATCATCCTTATCCAATAACATTTAATTCAAAATTAATTTATTGGATAACATGTAATGGCAATTTAAATTTAAAAGGATAAAATCATATTTCATATATAAAATCTTATTTTACATACAAAATCATATTTTATCTTTTTATCAAATAAAATCATATTTTATCTATAAAATCCAATTTTATACATAAAATCATATTTTACTCAATATATCCATAAGATCATATCTTATCATCAATTGTACCAAAAATAATTAATTTCAAAATTCAATTTAACGGATAAAATATTTAAATTTTCCAAAAATTCAAATTTATCCAAAAATCAATTTTAAAATTTTCGGACTCGAACAATTCGATCCGACGCCTCGTGGACCAATCAAAAACAATTTTCGATCGGACCAAAAATAGAATTTTAATATTTTAAAATTTAATTTAAAAATTAAAAAATTAATTTTTCCCGCGGGCCGCCCGAGACATTCCCGGGCTGCCCGTGCCCTAATGGGGTCGGGCCGGGCAGCCCGGCTGCCCCTAGGGCAGCGATCACATCACTGCCCATGGGCGGCGCCGAGCGCTGCCCGGGGCAGCGACCATCGCTGCCCCCCCCCGGGCAGCGATCCAATCGCTGCCCGGGTTTTTGCCCGAAAAAAAAAAATTTATTTTTAAAATATTTATTTTGTTTCAAAAACCGAGGCTTAAAAATTTTTGTACAATCGATGAAATTTAATCGCTTGATCTGAGCAACCTGACTCTGATACCACTGTTGGAGAACGCGGCGATCAGATCAATCAAGATTGATACCCGGTGCAGCGGAAGTTTAAAAATTTTATATGGAACGATTCCATAATGGGTATCAAAACCTTACGATTAAATTGTGTGTGTAAAAATTAAATAACAATTATAAATTTTTACCTTTAATCTCGAATCGAGATTTTGGACACCAACAGATTGCTCTGCTCTTGTTGTATATCCCTGGAACTGATGGACGAACTGTTCTTCAATCAGGTCCACGAACGGATATTTAATCCCTCTGATAGATTGCACTAAAAAATCTATCAGAAGTTTCTACGAAGAGATTAACGAATTTGATCCGTTAAACCAGACTGCAATTCAAAATTCACAGACTGGATTTTACCGAGCAGAGGGGGAAGGGGGCGGCCACTATTGAGAGAAAATAACTAGGTTTTTGAAATTTTGTGACCTGTTGTGTCTAATTTTTGTACTGCAATAACTTATTTATAATGTAGGCCGCTAACAGCTTAGGGCCCATTAGTCATAAGTTCAAGCCCGACAAGCAAAGCCCGCATGTTCAGAAATTAATATAAAATTCATCATGACTCCGATTGATAAACCGATTTCACCAATGTGTACAGAAACCATTTCTGCACCTTTTAAAGTCAAGATAAATTTTTCTGAATCCGAATTCAGTGGTTTCCAAAAATGCCCATCCCTATGTCATTTTAGGAAATCTTACTCCTCTACTCATAATTAAGAAGTCCAACTTCTTTGTTCATTAAATTTAACTCTTTAAATTTAACTATCTCAACGGGGATTAAAAATCCATTACTCTGTGTGACCCTCAATGGTTCAGGGATACAGCTAGCCGTGGGCTCACAACTCCTTGTGACTCGGAACAACAATTTCCGACTTGCCCATCGAATCATGGTAAGAGCGCCTAGCAACATCGCCCCATGATTCCCTAGGTATCACTGATAGTGCCTGAAAGAACCAATAGATTTTGGTTAGCGTACAGTACGGTCCCTTCATCCATATATCCCGATCGAATCAACAACCATTGGTATATCGAGAGTCGTTCGAGATTCGATAACTATGCAATACATCTTGAAGATCAAATAGTGACATCGCATGTGTTACTAAGAAACCATTTCTTAAAACACATCATGTACTCTGGCCAGAGATTCGTCACACTAATATCTCCTCAGATCGCATAGGATATCCACACTCGCAAGTATGTGGTGAATCCTTGACAACAAAGCATCGACTCCTATATGTGTTGTAACTGTACCCAATCCCGACACCTGATGACCCCAATAGAGTCGGTAAACGAGTCAAAGCACAGTACTCGCATATAGAGTCTCAATGATGTTTCAAGTAGTAAGGACTAATGGTGTACAACCAAAACCGCGGACTTTATCCACTCGATAAGTGATAACCACTTGGAAAGTCCGGATAGGGTAGTTCGATCATTCATCGTATGAATATCCATTTGCATGCTTCGAACATCTCTATGTTCCTTACCAATGAAACGTGGTACTCTGCATCGCAAATGCTAGTCTCAAACTCGAGCAATCCTTATCCTTATTATCGGACGGCTCAATCGACTAGGAACAGTTTTGAATATACAATGACTATAAGATGTGTTTCATGATAGACATCTCCATGTTCTACCACATCTTACATACACTATAGTATATTCAAGGTCTTTATCAAAACAACAATAGTATATCACAATATAACAATATGAAGAAAGATAAAGTCATTGCCATTAATAAAAGTGTAAATTATATTAAACAAAAAATTGTTTATACAAAGAGTCATCAAAGCCCTTAGCCACAAGTTGGCTCACCGGGCACCTACTCTTTCACTTATCAGTCCAGCTTCCGCACCCTTGGCATGATCCATTGCATCAGAAAAGTTATTCGGCCTTCCGATATTCACCAGAACAAAGATATCAGGGTTCAGACCGTTAATAATGTGGTCAGCTTTCGCTTCCTCATTGTCAGAAATGTGTGGAGCAAACCTCAATAGACTGTCAAATTTGGTAACATAATCTTCGATACTCAAATTTCCTTGCTTCAAATTTGCGAACTCGGCATTCTTATCCTTACGGTACGAAATTGGGAAGAATCGTTTATAAAACTCAGTCTTGAACAGAATCCAGTTGATAAACGTACCTCTGTTCTCCATGGCTTTCTTAGTCGAGGTCCACCATTTCTTAGCCACTCCGTGCAGCTGATGAATAACCAATCTAATTCGCCGGTCATCAGAATAGTCGAGAGAATCAAAAAGCTGGTCTATATCATCCAACCAGCCCTCGCAATCCATGGGATTCTCCGTACCTTTCAAGATCGGTGGTCGAAAAGACTGAAACCTCTTCAGTAAGGTTTCCATAGGGGTAGCCGTGAAAGAGTGGGTGCCTGGTTAGCCAACTTATGGCTAAGGGCTTTTATGACTCTATGTATAAACAATCTTTGTTTAATATAATTTACATTCAATAATGGCATTTTCTTTATCTTTCTTCATATTGTTATATTGTGATATACTATTGTTGTTTTGATAAAGACCTTGAATATACTATAGTGTAAGTAAGATGACATAGTGAATAAAGAGAGATCACTATTATGAAACACATCTTATAGTCACTGTATATTCTAAACAGTTCCTAGTCAATTGAGCCGTCCGCTAATAAGGATAAGGATCGCTCGAGATTGAGACTAGCATTTGTGATTCCAAGTACCATGTTTCATTGGTAATGGACATGGAGATGTTCAAAGAATGCAAATGGATATTCATATGATGAATGATCGAACTACCCTATTCGGACTTTCCAAGTGGTTATTATTATTTGAGTGGATAAGTCCACGGTTTTGGTTGTACACCATTAGTCCTTACTACTTGAAACATCATTGAGACTCTATATGCTAGTACTGTACTTTGACTCGTTTACCGACTCTATTGGGGTCATCAGATGTCGGGATTGGGTACAGTTATGACACATATAGGAGTCAATGCTTTGTTGTCAAGGATTCACCACATACTTGCGAGTGTGGATATCCTATGCGATCTGAGGAGATATTAGTGTGACGAATCTCTGGCAAGAGTACATGATGTATTTTAGGTTACTCGGTTTTCCTAGTAACACATGCGATGTCACTATTTGATCTCCAAGATGTAATGCATAGTTATCGAATCTCGAACGGCTCTCGATGCACCAATGGTTGTTGATTCGATCGGGATATATGGATGAAGGGACCGTACTGTACGCTAACCAAAATCTACTGGTTCTTGCAGGCACTATCAGTGATACCTAGGGAATCATGGGGCGATGTTGCTAGGCGCTCTTACCATGATTCGATGGGTAAGTCGGAAATTGTTGTTCCGAGTCACAAGGAGTTGTGAGCCCACGGCTAGTTGTATCCCTGAACCATTGAGGGTCACACAAGTAATGGATTACTAAACCCCGTTGAGATAGTTAAATTTAAAGAGTTAAATTTAATGAAAGAGAAGTTGGACTTCTTAACTAAAAGGGAGTGAAATTTCCTAAAATGACATAGGGATGGACATTTTTGGAAATCACTGAATTCGGATTCAGAAAAATTATCTTGACTTTAAAAGGTGTAGAAATGGTTCTGTGCACATTGGTGAAATCGGTTTATCAATCGGAGTCATGATGAATTTTATATTAATTTTTATAATAACAGGCTTGGCTTGTTGGGCTTAAGTTATGGATTGTGGGCCCTAAGGAGTTAGAATCCTAATACAATTATAACTTAATCTAGTCTAGAAATTATCTATAAATACATGTGTAGTGTTCGAAAATCAGAATCTTTCAGTCTTGCAATTTTCGAATTACACATATATTTTCAAGAGGAATTTTCGAAAATCCTCTGCTCCTTTTTGAGATAATTCAGTCTGTAATTTTTGTGAAAAATTACATTCTGAATTGACAGATCAAATCTGTTTATTCTCTTCGATAAACATCTAATTAATTTCTAGTGCAATCAATCAGAGGGTTTTAGTTTTCTATTCGTGGACTTAATTCCGGAGGTTGATCGTGATAGTCATCGGTTCCCGGGATTTACAAAAAGAGCAGATTAAATTCTGTTGGAGTCCATAATCAAGCCTTTGCTTGAATAGGTAAAATATTTAACTGTGTTTATTATTTTACTTGCAACAATTTTAATCGTTAGGATTTGATACCCACGATATGGAATCGTTTCATATCGAAAAATAAAATTTTTAAACTTCCGCTGCTCCGGGTATCACATCCGTGTGATCAGAGAATGCATGTTCCAACAGTGGTATCAGAGCCAGGTCGTATACTTTGATCAAACGATTAAAATTAATCGATTGTACAAAATTTTTAGCCTCGGTTTTTGAAACAAAACGAAAATTTTTAAAATTAAATTTGAAAGGAAACAAGGCAATCGGGCAGCGACGAGCTGCCCACCTCCACGTGGGCAGCCCTGTCCCACGTGGAGGCGGGGCTGCCCGGGAATGTCTCGGGCAGTCCGAAAATTTTAAAATTTGATTTTTTGGATTTTTTGAAATTTTTGAAATTTTAGTTTTTGGTCCGATCGAAAAAATTTTTTGATTGGTCCACGAGGCATCAGATCAAATTGTTTGAGTCCGAAATTTTTAAAATTGATTTTTGGATAAATTTGAATTTTTGGAAAATTTATAAATTTTATCCGTTAAATTAGATTTTATAAAATTAATTATTTTGGTACAGTTGATGATAAGATATGATCTTATCAAAGGATAAGATAAAATTTGATTTTATCTTTTTAATTATGATGTCATTGCATGTTATCCAATTATTTAATTATTGAATTAATTATTGGATAAAAGGATGATCGATTGCCATGACCAATTTGGTAGGTATATGTTAGGTTATTTACATTTGATTTTATTGTTGTTGGGTTTTATTAATGGGCTTGGTTTATAGCCCAATTTGAATTGTCATTTGTAATAAAAAGTGGGTCTGGTTTATGGCCCGTTCCCACCCTTAAATATGTATCCCCTACTTGTCATCGAAATTTATTATAAATTTATTATACTTAGTGGGAGATAAAGATTTGAAGACAAAGATGGGCCCAGCAGACAATAAAGACCGAAGAAATGTAAATTGGAAGCTCAATGTAATAGGATTGCATTGCATACTTGCATATCACCTAGGATTGGACTTAGACTCGTGATTGTCAACCATGGGTCAATTAGTGATTGGGATCGATCATCCTTTAAATAATATATGATATTATTGTTGTATGCATGTTTAGACTAAATTGTATGAATCCCGCAAGCATACAAATATTTCATGATAAGACAATTTTTAAAATTAAAATCCCTCATTTTAAATATGATTTAAAATTGATATCAAGATAAACAAAAGGGAATTTAAATATTGTTTAAATGTTCCTACCTTCCATCAACAATCAATGTATGAGATGCTACCCGCGGGCACGATCCGGCTCATATTATTGGAGGGGCCCGTTTGTCGGAAAGCTATACATTGGATCGACACATGTTGTAAGTTGGGTGGAACTCTCATGGGATTGGCTCATATTATTGGGGATCCACATGGCGATCGTCCATTACAACTTAATATTGATGGGTCATCTTGACATGTCACATTAAATGACGTCATATTATTGGGCCCTTATTGGACATGAGGTAAAAACATGGGGGTTGCTTTGGAAGCAATTGGGCTCTACCTTTTGAAAATTATGGTTGGCTGATATTATTCGGGACTATAGTTTGTCAATTGGACTCCATGTTCCTACTAAGGAAACAAGTTTTTCGTTTTCACTAGAGGGTAGTGAAATCGTTAAAATAGTGGGAGTGAAATTCATAAAATTAAATCTCCATATTTTATGTCTTAGTAAATTAATTAAACAATCATCGATTATTGTCTGTTTCATCTCAGTATATCATTATGATGAATCTTCGTAATCCACATGTTTCAATTCTCGAACAAAACAAACTTTCTGGCGCAAACTATACGGAATGGTTTCATAAGTTAAGATTGTCCTGACTTCGGAAAAGATTTTCTAAGTGTTAGAAAAGGCTCCTCCGAAAAACAGCCCCAGCTGATGTAACTTCGAAAAGGTTGGCCGAACTAGAGAAATGGTAGGACCATGATCTCAAGGCCAAATGTTACATACAAAGATGGACAAGTCTAAATAAGTTTGCCATCACTGCAAGAAACCCGGTTACTGGAAGCGCAACTGCAAAGAATGTTTATCGAGTAGTTACGAACTACAAAGGATATATTTTATAAATATTTCACTTAATACTATTTCTTGGGTATTGGATACCATATGTAGATCTCACATTTGCAATGAGTTGCAGATGATGACAAGAAGTCGTAAGCTTAGGATGGGTGAGACCCAGTTAAGGCTCGGGAATGGTTCCAGAGTTGAATCCAAAATCTATGAGAAACATTTGTTTAATTTTGCAAAAACAATTTTAAGCTATATTTTGAGAGAGATGTTTTTATTTGTACCAAGATTTTATTAAAACATTATTTCTGTTTCTATGCTTGATAGAGATGGTTTTTCTTGCAATTTTGTGAATGGGATTTGCAATATTTACAAGAATGAATGTTTAATTGGAAATGGACAACTTGAAAACGATCTATATAACTTAAAATTAAAAGACGTTCCAATTAATTATGTTGATAAACCGGTAACAACAAATAAAAGGAAAAACGATAGTCAAAACCCGGCAAACCTTTGGCATGCTAGGCTAGGTCATCTTTCCTCAAGGAGGATGAACAAGCTAGTGGGAGAGGGCATGTTTGATCTGATATTAACTCTCTACCTACTTGTGAGTCCTGCCTGAAAGGAAAAATGACTAAATCTCCTTTTTAAAGGAAGCCTGAGCATAGTCAAAACCTGTTGGATTTGATCCATACAGATGTTTGTGGACCATTTAGTATTGGTACAAAATTTGGTCGCACCTACTTCATTACCTTTACTGATGATTATTCTAGGTATGGGTATTTATATTTAATGAAATATAAGTCTGAATCATTTGAAAAGTTCAAAGAATTCAAGGCTGAAGTAGAAAACAAACAAGGTAGAAGTATTAAAGCACTTTGATCGGATCGAGGTGGAGAATACTAAAGTATCGAGTTTTGGAGCTATCTAAAAGAGAATGAGATTATCTCTCAGTGGACTCCTCCTATGACACCTCAGCTAAATGGTGTCTCGGAGCGTCGCAATCGAACTTTGTTGGACATGGTTCGATCTATGATGAGCTTCACTGAGCTCCCTCCTTCATTTTGGGGCTATGCACTTAAAACGGCGGTGTTGTTGTTGAACAATGTCCACACTAAAGCAGTAGATAAAACTCCATACGAGTTATGGAATGGCAAAGCTCCTAAGTATTCGTACTTAAGGATTTGGGGATGTCCTGCTTTCGTGAAGCAGACAGTGGGAGATAAGTTGGATAGTCGATCCACCTTATGTTATTTTGTAGGATATCCGAAGAATTCAATCAGATATTATTTCTATCATGCTAATGAAACAAAAGTGTTTGTTTCGAGGAATGCTACCTTCATGGAGAAGGAGTTCTTATAAGATAAGAAAGGCAAGATGATGGAACTCGAAGAAATTCGAGAAGAACCCGAGATACAAAATAACGATCCCACACCTCAAGAACCTTCAGTGGACACGCCTACACCTAGGAGATCCAACAGGACTTCTAGACCTCCTATTTGATATGGTCTTCTTCTTGAAGGGGATCAAAGTGTACCCGACATTGGATGTGATCCAAAAAACTTCAAGGAAGCAATTTCATCTGCGGATTCGAATTTATGGCTTGATGCTATGCAGTCATAAATAGACTCGATGCATACAAACCAAGTTTGGTCTTTAGTAGATCCTCCCGATGGAATTGTTCCAATAGGGTGTAAATGGATCTACAAGAGAAAACTTGGGCCTGATGGCAAGGTACTAACCTACAAGGCACGATTGGTAGCAAAAGGTTATACTCAAAGACAAGGAGTTGACTATGATGAAACCTTTTCACCAGTCGCAATGTTCAAGTCCATAAGAATCCTTATTGCCATAGCAGCATGGTATGACTATGAGATATGGCAAATGGATGTGAAGACTGCATTTCTTAATGGAAACATTAAGGAAGAAATCTATATGATACATCCATGGGAAGCGAGCATAAGGTATGCAAGCTTTAGAGATCAATTTATGGTCTCAAACAAGCATCAAGAAGTTGGAACCAGAAATTTGATGAAACAATAAAAGACTTTGGTTTCGTCAAAAACCCGAAGGAACCGTGCGTGTACAAGAAAGTAGTTAAGGATGCGGTGACATTCTTAGTGCTTTATGTTGATGACATCCTACTCATTGGGAATGACGTAAGGATGTTGCAGTCAACAAAGATATGGTTATCAGGTAGATTCTCGATGAAGGATTTGGGTGATGCCTCCTATATTCTAGGGATACAGATCTATAGATATAGATCTAAGAGAATGATAGGACTCACTCAAGCAACCTACATCGACACCATATTGAAAAGGTTTTCTATGGATGAGTCCAAGAGAGGACATCTACCTATGTGTCATGGAGTTTCTCTATCCAAGTCTATGTGTCCCAAGACTGACGAAGAGATAGAGAAAATGACACACATACCATATGCGTCAGCCATAGGTAGTATTATGTATGGGATGATATCTACCAGACCGGATGTAGCCTTTGCTCTGAGTGTCACGAGCAGATATCAGGCCAACCCCGGTCAAATGCATTGGAAAGCCGTGAAGGATATTCTTAAGTACTTGAGAAGGACTAAGAATATATTCATGGTTTATGGAGAAAGAGAATTGAAATTGGAAGGCTATACCGACTCTAGCTTCCAAAGCGACGTGGATGACTCGAAGTCAACCTCTGGATTTGTATTCATGCTCAATGGCGGTGCTGTCTCTTGGAAGAGTTCCAAGCAGGACACCACAGCGGATTCCACCACTGAGGCAGAATACATTGCAGCATCAGCTGCTGCTAAAGAGGCCGTTTGGATAAGGAATTTCGTCCAAGAGTTGGGCGTAATTTCTGAAGCTGTTGGTCCAGTTCCGGTGTACTGCGACAACACTGGTGTCGTTGCTCAGGCAAAGGAACCAAGGTCTCATCAAAGATCCAAACACATACTGAGGAAATACCACATCATCCGGGAGATTGTGGAAAGAGGAGACATCACTGTCGAGAGAGTGCCTCTACAGACAATATCGCTGATCCACTTACTAAGCCCTTGCCAGGACCATTGTTTGACAAACATCGCGAAGCAATGGGATTACGTAGTATGAAAAGTTGGCTTTAGGGCAAGAGGGAGATTGAAAGAGTGGGTGTCTGGTTAGCCAACTTATGGCTAAGGGCTTTTATGACTCTATGTATAAACAATCTTTGTTTAATATAATTTACATTCAATAATGACATTTTCTTTATCTTTCTTCATACTGTTATATTGTGATATACTATTGTTGTTTTGATAAAGACCTTCAATATACTATAGTGTAAGTAAGATGAGATAGTGAATAAAGAGAGATCACTATTATGAAACACATCTTATAGTCACTGTATATTCTAAACAGTTCCTAGTCAATTGAGCCGTCCGCTAATAAGGATAAGGATCGCTCGAGATTGATACTAGCATTTGTGATGCCAAGTACCATGTTTCATTGGTAATGGACATGAAGATGTTCAAAGTATGCAAATGGATATTCATATGATGAATGATCGAACTACCCTATTCGGACTTTCTAAGTGGTTATTATTATTTGAGTGGATAAGCCCGCGATTTTGGTTATACACCATTAGTCCTTACTACTTGAAACATCATTGAGACTCTATATGCTAGTACTGTACTTTGACTCGTTTACCGACTCTATTGGGGTCATCAGGTGTCGGGATTGGGTATAGCTATGACACATATAGGAGTCGATGCTTTGTTGTCAAGGATTCACCACATACTTGCGAGTGTGGATATCCTATGCGATCTGAGGAAATATTAGTGTGACGAATCTCTGGCCAGAGTACATGATGTGTTTTAGGTTACTCGGTTTTCCTAGTAACACATGCGATGTCACTATTTGATCTCCAAGATGTAATGCATAGTTATCGAATCTCGAACGGCTCTCGATGCACCAATGGTTGTTGATTCGATCGGGATATATGGATGAAGGGACCGTACTGTACGCTAACCAAAATCTACTGGTTCTTGCAGGCACTATCAGTGATACCTAGGGAATCATGGGGCGATGTTGCTAGGCGCTCTTACCATGATTCGATGGGTAAGTCGAAAATTGTTGTTCCGAGTCACAAGGAGTTGTGAGCCCATGGCTAGCTGTATCCCTGAACCATTGAGGGTCACACAAGTAATGGATTACTAAACCCCGTTGAGATAGTTAAATTTAAAGAGTTAAATTTAATGAAAGAGAAGTTGGACTTCTTAACTAAAAGGGAGTGGAATTTCCTAAAATGACATAGGGATGGGCATTTTTGAAAATCACTGAATTCGGATTCAGAAAAATTATCTTGACTTTAAAAGGTGCAGAAATGGTTCTGTGCACATTGGTGAAATCGGTTTATCAATCGGAGTCATGATGAATTTTATATTAATTTCTATAATAACAGGCTTGGCTTGTTGGGCTTAAGTTATGGATTGTGGGCCCTAAGGAGTTAGAGTCCTAATACAATTATAACTTAATCTAGTCTAGAAATTATCTATAAATACATGTGTAGTGTTCGAAAATCAGAAGCTTTCAGTCTTGCAATTTTCGAATTACACATATATTTTCAAGAGGAATTTTCGAAAATCCTCTGCTCCTTTTTGATATAATTCAGTCTGTAATTTTTGTGAAAAATTACATTCTGAATTGACAGATCAAATCTGTTTATTCTCTTCGATAAACATCTGATTGATTTCTAGTGCAGTCAATAAGAGGGTTTTAGTTTTCTATTCGTGGACTTAATTCCGAAGGTTGATCGTGATAGTCATCGGTTCCCGGGATTTACAAAAAGAGTAGATTAAATTCTGTTGGAGTCCATAATCAAGCCTTTGCTTGAATAGGTAAAATATTTAACTGTGTTTATTATTACTTGCAACAATTTTAATCGTTAGGATTTGATACCCACGATATGGAATCGTTTCATATCGAAAAATAAAATTTTTAAACTTCCGCTGCTCCGGGTATCACATCCGTGTGATCAGAGAACGCATGTTCCAACAAGCCGTGGCATCCATCTGATTCTCAACCGTATCGCCCTGGTCATTCTGAGGAGTTACTACAGGTGGAGTTTCAGTCGTAGCAAAATTTGGCGGAGTATTCAAGTTCAATCTTCTTCGAGTACCCATCTAAAAACAAGGGATTAGGACACAGATATCTCAATCTCAAAATTCCAGTGTCCCACAACCTCTGATCTTCTAACACAATTCAAAAGATGGAACTCGGATCCAATGAATGATTATAGTTCATATCTCAATCAATCCATGCTTTATACATTAAATCACATAATCATGTAATTCAAATAATTTTCAATCAATAAAGCATGCTCGCATCGTATTTAATAAATCAATTAAATAACTCAAACACATGCGAGAAGCCAATACAAGCAGACTCGATCTACCCCGCTCTCTTCCAAATTCAGTTCAAGATCTTATAGCTCTGATACCACTTAATGTGAGGCCTCGATTCTAATCATATACTTAGAGTAAAGCAATAGATCAACAGACATAAACAATAAGGATTAAGACATTGAAATATATATATATATATATATATATATATATATATATATATATATTTTTTGAAATGAATAGTGCCCGCTCGATCTGTAAATTTTTACCGATCAAGCGGCCAAGGATTACGAAGTCATTGCCCAGAAATCAGGACGCCCGCTCGATCGGTAAAATCTTACCGATCGAGCGGACACAAAAATGTCCCACTCTCTGTTTTGGTACAGGGTTGCTCGCTCGATCGGTGAACTTCTACTGATCGAGCGAGATGCTCTGTACCAGAAATAAAACTGGTTTTTCCTCAAAAATTCAACTCCAACTCTAACAAATACATTCCAAACATCATAATCCCATTCAACGAGATATAAAAATATTCGATTCTAGATGCATACAATCTTCAACAAAAATCATGCATAAGTTCCAACTAGTTCGACTTATACAAAACAACAGGAGTTCAAAAATACATAAATGACTCCTAACATCTAAGCCTCACTTCTATCATCTCATTCCCGGTCTAGCCATGAGGGATCTGACTTGATCCTGCCCCACCTGTTGCCAAGTACACATACAAACAAAGACAACAGCCGGATAATCCGGTGAGAATAATATTCCCAGTAAAAGAGACTAGCATACAATATCACATAATATATCAAAATATGATATATAATCAAATTCCACATATACCTCAAGTAATTCATTCAATTGCGGAATTAAAATGATATGCATGACTTTAAAACTTCTGGATTATCAGACTCAGATAATCAAAAGAAATTCTTCTTTCTTTCTTCGGTTTGGGATCCCGAGGTTAAAATATCCAACAATCACACCGAACTCCCCTTTCGAGGTGGATGAGGTATATTTTAAATCCTCTAGACTCTAGGGCATTATAGTGAGTTAATCGACACTTGTAGTAAATCGTCTACCAAGGCCACTCAACTATAATCTCCAGATCGTCTAATTCAAAATGAATAATCAATCGGCTCAAAATGAATGCATATGAAATCTCATGCATTCAATCATCAGTTCAATCATAAGTTCAAATAAGCATATAAACATGCAATATGTGATTTCTTCTAGAACACTCGAATCAATCCGGATTCAAGTTAATCGTCCTATTTCATTCCAAATTCGTCTTATACCTTCTTGTCGTTCACAATCTTCAATCTGTAAAACAACAAATCTCAATTCAATATCCATTCAAGTTCATCAATCGATATAGAAAGACATCGATACTATACTGGCTCAACTCTTCCGAACTGATCGAAGCTGCAATCTCGCAACTCCAAGGACTTCGAATCAATATAACAGAAGAAGTCACATGATCAATATCGATATCAAAACCTCATCAAACTCGGTATAATCAAATCAATAGAAACGACATCCCGAAACTCAAACTGACGGCATAATGGCTATAAACTGATCAAACCGAAATTGCAGACAGCAGAATATCAATTCCAAATACTCAAACCAATCATCTAACATCATTTCCAAGTCAAACCCAACACATCTCAAAAATCTATGTTTTGAAAATCATAAGAAAAATCATATCAAATCCGATCGTCGATAAATCTCCGAACCGTCTTAGATGTACTATCACAACAACCTCAAGAATATCCTCTCCGAATATCAATCAATTCTAAAGACATCCAAAAATTCAAACCTCGTAGAATTAAGAGAAACTTACTTCCAAACGGAGCACTCGAAGCTGCGATCGCAAATATCTACTTCAGATCAAATTTCAACGGACGGATCGAGCTAGAATCGAAATCACAAAAGCTTGGAAGCTTTTCTCTCGCCTTCAATGGAGATAGGCGACTTGGAGGAGAAAGAGAAGCAATGAGAGACTTAGTCAACAAGTCTAAGGATATAATAAATCTCTTTTTTGCGTTTTAGTCCCTGAAATTTCCAAAAATTGCAAAAAGGTCCCTGATCAATAAAAAGTCAGTTTTTGAATTCTGAAATCACTGATTATCTCAAATAAAGTCAATTAAGATAAAAACGGGGCGTTACAAGATTAGCTCGAAAACTCGTCCAATTTATGTCTTCAGTTTATCTCGTATGTAGAAGCAGTTGATCTCTAAATTTAGCTTAGTTTTGCCAATACCAAAACCGAGTATATTCCCATAATTAGGCTTCAGCTCATACAAAAATAATTGTGGACTTATATCGGATACTTACGTATTATTGAAATCATTGAATATTTTTTTTATATTATTTTTAAAAAATATTAAAAATTTGATTAATTCATTTTTTAAATTATTTAATTACAACAAATATGAAAAATAAGATATATAATTTGCTCTTAATCTAATTAACAAAATTTATTTTTTGACTCGTAATTTGAATATAATTAGTATCCGAACATTTATCAATAATAATAATAATAATAATAATAATAATAATCATCAGGTGGATAATAATTATCGAAACAATACATTTTTAAAATTATATAACACATATATATGACTATAAAGTTGATTAATTAATATTTTTAAAACGGGATTATTTTTATTTACATTTTTGGGTTTTTTTTGTTAAAATTTTTGAGGATTTTTTCCCCTCTTTTAGGTCTTTTTTTATACATTTTAATTTTTAAAAAAAATCTCATTTTTTATCTTATATATTATTTTCTTGTATCATTTTTTTTTCTTTTTATAATTTATATTTCAATACATAATAATGCACCAACTAATTAATTAATTTTAATATGGAAACACAAATAAATAATTCAGATGTTGTGTTCTTTCATTTCAACTAACACCGTTATACTTTTAAAAAGCAAGACAGTTGATTAAGAATATGTAATAGATATTCTATTGAAATTAATGGTTTCAAGATAATTAGGGTTGAGTATTATATCGGTTAAACCGAATTAACCCACCGAATGAATTCGAAAATTCAGTTTGGTGAATTCAAAAATTCGGTTTTAGTTCTAGAAAATTTCTATTAATTCAGTTTGGTTTTTATTTTTCGTAAAAAAAAAATCTATTAACCGAATTAATGGATTATAAATAATTATATTTTGATTTTGTTTAGACTTTACATATATATTTATATATTTAATATTATACTCAATTTTTCTTATTTTAAAATTTCCAAACATAATGTGTTTTATTATGATAAAAATCTCATATTCAATTATTAATTTTATAAATTTAATTTTAATTTAATGTTTAGAAAACAAATCGATTAATATTGTTTTTTAAAACTTTACAGATAATTTTGTGATATTTTTTAAATGTTTATATATTTAATATTATTTAATTTTTCTAAGAATAATGTGTTTAAGACGATATAGGAAAATGACAAGATAAAAAAAATGAGATTTAAAAAAAATTAAAATGTATAATACATCTACTGCATGATCTTTAAAAGAGAGAAACAAAAACACAAAAATTTATTATACATTTTAAAAGAGAGAAACAAAAACACAAAATATTTAGCAAAAAACCCAAAAATGTAAACAAAAATAAAGAATATAATTATTAAATATAAAAAAGAAAGAAATTTGGTTGTGGGGGTAAACGTCAAAGCATCCCCTACTGTGGTGGCCGGATCCAATCCCTTGTAAAACGAATTCTTAAAAAAAATCCTATTTTATATAACACAAACACAAAACTATAAAGTTAATTTACATTTGTAAAATGATTTCTTACCTACCATTTACACAGTGTCCAAGCTAATTTAATTTTTTTATGAATTGGATTAGATATTAAATTCCTGATTTATCCGATCTCATTTCAATCGTTGGAACATAATAGATAGAGATGTAAATGAGATGAACAGTTCGCGAACTGTTCGGGTTTCGGCTCGTTAAAAGCTCGTTCGAGCTCGTTTAATGAGGCTCGTTAAGGCAAACGAACCAAGCTCGAGCTTTACAATATTCAGCTCGTTAGCTCATGAACATGCTCGTTAATGAAAGAGTGGGTGCCCGGTGAGCCAACTTGTGGCTAAGGGCTTTGATGACTCTTTGTATAAACAATATTTTGTTTAATATAATTTACACTTTTATTAATGGCAATGACTTTATCTTTCTTCATATTGTTATATTATGATATACTATTGTTGTTTTGATAAAGACCTTGAATATACTGTAGTGTATGTAAGATGTGGTAGAACATGGGGATGTCTATCATGAAACACATCTTATAGTCACTGTATATTCTAAATCGTTCCTAGTCGATTGAGCCGTCCGATAATAAGGATAAGGATCGCTCGAGTTTGAGACTAGCATTTGCGATGCAGAGTACCACGTTTCATTGGTAAGGAACATAGAGATGTTCAAAGCATGCAAATGGATATTCATATGATAAATGATCGAACTAACCTATCCGGACTTTCCAAGTGGTTATCACTTATCGAGTGGATAAAGTCCGCGGTTTTGGTTGTACACCATTAGTCCTTACTACTTGAAACATCATTGAGACTCTATATGCTAGTACTGTGCTTTGACTCGTTTACCGACTCTATTAGGGTCATCAGGTGTCGGGATTGGGTACAGTTACAACACATATAGGAGTCGATGCTTTGTTGTCAAGGATTCACCACATACTTGCGAGTGTGGATATCCTATGCGATCTGAGGAGATATTAGTGTGACGAATCTCTGGCCAGAGTACATGATGTGTTTTAAGAAATGGTTTCTTAGTAGCACATGCGATGTCACTATTTGATCTTCAAGATGTATTGCATAGTTATCGAATCTCGAACGACTCTCGATTTACCAATGGTTGTTGATTCGATCGGGATATATGGATGAAGGGACCGTACTGTACGCTAACCAAAATCTATTGGTTCTTGCAGGCACTATCAGTGATACCTAGGGAATCATGGGGCGATGTTGCTAGGCGCTCTTACCATGATTCGATGGACAAGTCGGAAATTGTTGTTCCGATTCACAAGGAGTTGTGAGCCCACGACTAGCTGTATCCCTGAACCATTGAGGGTCACACAGAGTAATGTATTTTTAATCCCCGTTGAGATAGTTAAATTTAAAGAGTTAAATTTAATGAACAAAGAAGTTGGACTTCTTATTTAAGAGTAGAGGAGTAAGATTTCCTAAAATGACATAGGGATGGGCATTTTTGGAAATCACTGAATTCGGATTCAGAAAAATTTATCTTGACTTTAAAAGGTGCAGAAATGGTTTCTGTGCACATTGGTGAAATCGGTTTATCAATCGGAGTCATGATGAATTTTATATTAATCTCTGAACATGCAGGCTTTGTTTGTCGGGCTTGAACTTATGACTAATGGGCCCTAAGCTGTTAGCGGCCTACATTATAAATAAGTTTCGAAAACCCTAGTATTTTTCTCTAACAGTGGCCGCCCCCCTCCCCTCTGCTCGGGAAAAATCCAGCATGTGAATTTTGAATTTGCAGTCTGGTTTAACGGATCAAATTCGTTAATTCTCTTCGTAGAAACTTCTGATAGATTTTCTAGTGCAATATATCAGAGGGATTAAATCTCTGTTTGTGGACCTGATTGAAGAACAGTTCGTCCATCAGTTCCTGGGAGATACAACAAGAGCAGAGCAATCTGTTGGTGTACATAATCTTGATTCGAGATTGGAGGTAAAAATTTATAATTGTTATTTAATTTTTACACGCACAATTTAATCGTAAAGTTTTGATACCCATTATGGAATCGTTCCATATAAAATTTTTAAACTTCCGCTGCATCGGGTATCAATTCTGATTGATCTGATCGCCGTTCTCCAACAGTGGTATCAGAGCCAGGTTGCTTAGATCAAGCGATTAAATTAATCGATTGTACAAAAATTTTTAAGCCTCGATTTTTGAAACAAAATAAATTTTTAAAATAAAAATTTTTTTTCGGGCAAAACCCGGGCAGCGATCGTCGCTGCCCCGCCCGACCCCTTTTGGGGCGCGGGCAGCCCGGGAACGTCCCGGGCGGCCCGTGGAAAAAAAAATTAATTTTTAATTTTTAAAATTAAAATTTTAATATGTTAAAATTCTATTTTTGGTCCGATCGAAAATTGTTTTTGATTGGTCCACGAGGCGTCGGATCGAATTGTTCGAGTCCGAAAATTTTAAAATTGATTTTTGGATAAATTTGAATTTTTGGGAAATTTATAAATTTTATCCGTTAAATCAGATTTTATGAAATTAATTATTTTTGGTACAATTGATGATAAGATATGATCTTATGAATATATTGAGTAAAATATGATTTTATGTATAAAATTGGATTTATAGATAAAATATGATTTTATTTGATAAAAAGATAAAATATGATTTTGTATGTAAAATAAGATTTTATATATGGAATATGATTTTATCCTTTTAATTTAAATTGACATTGCATGTTATCCAATAAATTAATTTTGAATTAAATGTTATTGGATAAGGATGATCGATTGCCATGACCAATTTTGTAGGTGTATGTTAGGAATTTACATTTGTTTTTATTGTTGTTGGATTTATTAATGGGTCTGGTTTATGGCCCAATATGAATTGTCATATGTAATAAAAGTGGGCCTGGTTTATGGCCCGTTCCCACCCCTTGAAATGTATCCCCTATTTGTCATGGTTATTTATTGTAAATACATTAGACTTAGTGGGAGATGAAGATTTGAAGATGGAGGTGGGCCCAACAGACAATAAAGACAGAAGAAATGTAAATTGGAAGCTCAATGTAATAGGATTGCATTGCATACTGCATATTACCTAGGATTGGACTAAGACTCGTGATTGGCAACCACGGGTCGATTAGAAATGGAATCGATCATCCTATATAATATATGATATTATTGTTGTATGCATGTTTTAGACAAAATTGTGTGAATCCGGCAAGCATACAAAATTTTAAAATGATGAGACAAATTTTCAAAATTAAAATCCCTCATTTTAAATATGATTTAAAATTGATATCAAGATAAATAAAGGAAATTTAAAATTGTTTAAATGTTCCTACCTTCCATCAACGATCAATGTATGAGATGCTACCCGCGGATACGGTCCGGCTCATATTGGGGGGGCCCGTTCGTCGGAAAGCTGTACATTGGATCGACACATGTTGTAAGTTGGGTGGAACTCCCATGGGATCGGCTCATATTATTGGGGGATCCACATGGCGACCGTCCATCACAACTTAATATTGATGGGTCATCTTGACATGTCACAATAAACGGCGTCATATTATTGGGCCCTTATTGGACATGAGGTAAAAACGTGGAGGTTGCTTTGGAAGCAATTGGGCTCTACCTTTTGAAAATTGTGGTTGGCTGATATTATTCGGGACCATAGTTTGTCAATTGGACTCCATGTTCTCACTCAGGAAAACAGTTTCCCGTTTTCACTAGAGGGTAGTGAAATAGTTAAAATAGTGGGAGTGAGATTCATAAAATAAATTTCGCCTATTTTATGTCTTAGTAAATTAATTAAACAATCACTGATATTTGTCTGTTTCTTTTCAGTATTTCATAAAGATGAATTCGCGTAATCCACTTTTCTCGATCCTCGAACAAAATAAACTGACTGGCGGAAACTATACGGAATGGTTCCGTAAGTTGAAGATTGTCTTGACTTCGGAGAAGATGCTCTACGTGTTAGAAAAATCTCCTTCGAAGGAAGCACCAGCTGACATAAGTCCAGAAGAGTTATCCAAACTTGATACATGGTGGGACCATGATATCAAGGCCAAATGCTATATGCAAGCCTCGATGTCTGATGAACTCCAGAGGCGATTTGAGGATACCATGAATGCTGCTGACATTCACGTACAACTCAAGGAACTTTTTGGGGCTCAATCGAGAGCAGAAAGGTTCGCTATGCAGTCGGAAATAGATTCGATGCATACAAACCAAGTTTGGTCTTTAGTAGATCCTCCCGATGGAATTGTTCCAATAGGGTGTAAATGGATCTAAAAGAGAAAGCTTGGGCCTGATGGTAAGGTATTGACCTACAAGGCACGATTGGTGGCAAAAGGTTATACTCAAAGACAAGGAGTTGACAATGATGAAACCTTTTCACCAGTTGCAATGTTCAAGTCCATAAGAATCCTTATTGCCATAGCTGCTTGGTATAACTATGAGATATGGCAAATGGATGTGAAGACTGCATTTCTTAATGGAAACATTAAGGAAGAGATCTATATGACGCAGCCTGAGGGATACACATCCATGGGAAGCGAGCATAAGGTATGCAAGCTTCAGAGATCGATCTATGGTCTCAAACAAGCATCAAGAAGTTGGAACCAGAAATTTGATGAAACAATAAAGGATTTTGGTTTCATCAAGAACCCGGAGGAACCGTGCGTGTACAAGAAAGTAGTTAAGGATGCTGTGACATTCTTAGTACTTTATGTTGATGACATCCTACTCATTGGGAATGACGTAGGGATGTTACAGTCAACGAAGATATGGTTATCAGGTAGATTCTCGATGAAGGATTTGGGTAAGGCATCCTATATTCTAGGGATACAGATCTATAGAGATAGATCTAAAAGAATGATAGGACTCACTCAATCAACTTACATCGAAACCATATTGAAAAGGTTTTTAATGGATGGGTCCAAGAGAGGACATCTACCTATGTTTCATGGAGTTTTTTATCCAAGTCCATGTGTCCCAAGACTGATGAAGAGATAGAGAAAATGACACATGTACCATATGCATCAGCCATAGGTAGTATCATGTATGGGATGATATCTACCAGACCGGATGTAGCATTTGCTCTGAGTGTCACAAGCAGATATCAAGCCAATCCCGGTCAAATGCATTGGAAAGTCGTGAAGGACATTCTTAAGTACTTACGAAGGACTAAGAATATGTTCATGGTATATGGAGGAAGAGAACTGAAATTGGAAGGCTATACCGACTCTAACTTCCAAAGTGGCTTTAGGGCAAGTGGGAGATTGAAAGAGTGGGTGCCCGGTGAGCCAACTTGTAGCTAAGGGCTTTTATGACTCTATGTATAAACAATCTTTTGTTTAATATAATTTACACTTTTATAAAGGCGTTTACTTTATCTTTTATCATATTATTATGTTGTGACATACTATAAGATGTTTAGATGAAGACCTTGAATATACTATAGTGTATGTAAGATGTGGTAGCACATGGGGATGGCTATCATGAAACACATCTTATAGTCACTGTATATTCTAAACAGTTCCTAGTCGATTGAGCCATCCGTTAATAAGGATAAGGATCGCTTGAGATTGAGACTAGCATTTGCGATGCCGAGTACCACGTTTCATTGGTATGGAACATTGAGATGTTCAAAGCATGCAAATAGATATTCATACGATGAATGATCGAACTACCCTATCTGGACTTTCCAAGTGGTTATCACTTATCGAGTGGATGAAGTCCGCGGTTTTGGTTGTACACCATTAGTCCTTACTACTTGAAACATCATTGAGACTCTATATGCTAGTACTGTACTTTGACTCGTTTACCGACTCTATTGGGGTCATCAGGTGTCAGGATTGGATACAGTTACGATACATATAGGAGTCGATGCTTTGTTGTCAAGGATTCACCACATACTTGCTAGTGTGGATATCCTATGCAATCTGAGGAGATATTAGTGTGACAAATCTCTGGCCAAAGTACATGATGTGTTTTAAGAAATGGTTTCTTAGTAGAACATGCGATGTCACTATTTGATCTTCAAGATGCATTGCATAGTTATCGAATCTCGAACGACTCTCGATTTACCAATGGTTGTTGATTCGATGGATGAAGGGACCGTACTGTATGCTAACCAAAATCTATTGGTTCTTGCAGGCACTATCAGTGATACCTAAGGAATCATGGGGCGATGTTGCTAGGCGCTCTTACCATGATTCGATGGGCAAGTCGGAAATTGTTGTTTCGAGTCACAAGGAGTTGTGAGCCCACGGCTAGCTGTATCCCTGAACCATTGAGGGTCACACAAGTAATGGATTTTTAATCCCCGTTGAGATAATTAAATTTAAAGAGTTAAATTTAGTGAATAAAGAAGTGGGACTTCTTATATCAGAGTAGAAGAGTAAGATTTCCTAAAATGACATAGGGATGGGCATTCTTGGAAATCACTGAATTCGGATTCAGAAAATTTATCTTGACTTTAAAAGGTGCAGAAATGGTTTCTGTGCACATTGGTGAAATTGGTTTATCAATCTGAGTCACGATGAATTTTATATTAATTTCTGAACATGCGGGCTTTGTTTGTCAGGCTTGAACTTATGACTAATGGGCCCTAAGCTGTTAGCAGCCCACATTATAAATAAGTTATTGCAGTACAGAAATTATAGAACAAAGGCTCATAATTTCGAACACTAGGGTTTTTGAGACCTAGAGTGGCCGCCCCCCTCTCTGTGTTTTCTCTCTGAAATCCAGCCTGTGAATTTCGAATTTGCAGTCTGGTTTAACGGATCAAATTCGTTAATTCTCTTCGTAGAAACTTCTGATAGATTTTCTAGTGCAATCTATCAGAGGGATTAAACTTCTGTTCGTAGACCTGATTGAAGAATTGTTCGTCCATCAGTTCCTGGGATATACAACAAGAGCAGAGTTATCTGTTGGTGTCCATAATCTCGTTTCGAGATTCAAGGTAAAAATTTAAATTGTTATTTAATTTTTACACGCACAATTTAATCGTAAAGTTTTGATACCCATGATATGGAATCGTTCCATATAAAATTTTAAAACTTCCGCTGCACCGGGTATCAATTCTGATTGATCTGAACACCGTTTTCCAACAACAAGCGGATGATTATTAATTGCAGTTGCTTCACAAATTAGATGATTCAAACAATCACAGATTTGAATTTTAATTTAGCAGTAGATTGTATGAAAAATCATCAGGTGATCAATCTAAGAATCAAACACACAAGCATGGAAATCAATTCCAAACAACTCTTGATACTCAATAATAATCAAACACTGAAAATCAAAATCTTACAAATAAATAAATTCAAGGGCTTGTCTTTCTCAACCAAGTTCTAAAGTCTAGCCACAAATATTCATGAAAATTTGCAAGAAAAATCAAAAGAAGAGAAGAAATCTAAGAATAGTAGAAGAAAACCTAGCCTCCAAGCCTCCTTCACGTTATCTCCCTCTTAGTCCCCTAAAAGATCTCAGAAAAACGGAATAAATACTTAATAAAAGACTAGAGTCCTTAAAAATAGAGTTTCCTAATTTAAGGATTTTTTTTCCCGAACTGCGTGGCTCGCTCGATCTGCTGAGTTTAGCAGATCGAGTGAGCAAAACTCTGTCCCGAAATCTGCTTTTTTTCTTCTGGCCGCTTGATCTGTTGAGTTCAGCAGATCGAGCCAAAAAACTTTTGATTTCAATTCTTCCTTGTTCACTCTCTCTCTCGCTCGATTGGTTGAACTCCGCAAATCGAGCGAGATTGTTTCTGTCCATTTTTTCCTTTAAAGTGCCACATCCTACAAAATAAACCCGAAAGCATGTTATGAAGACACGATAAATGAAATACGAACAAAACACGTAATTAAAACACATAAATGTATGCAAAACAACAACAAAACGATATTAAAACATGCAACACTAACACAACTATCAGTAATCCTGATCGATGCAAGCAATATTAATGTGTATCAACCGATCAAATTCACGGCTAGAAACAACAAGATGCAATGATCAAGAAGAATCAAAATATGCAAAGAATCAAAATAGGGACAAACGATATATAGTGGTTTGGATCACAAGATCCTACATCCACTCTGAGAAAGTGTCGATGCCACCCCATTGGGATAGTGCCCACTGGGGTATCCAACGGTCCATATTTTATGCAAGTGAGATGATCACATGAACATCTGATTTGCATAAAAAAAACGGACCCACTCTGGCCCAAGGCTCAAAAGCTTCCTTCAAGATATTGAAATCTGAGTTTGGTTTATACCAATTATATCCATGAACTATCTTGGAGTTACAATGCATATACCAGGAATCAAAGGATATTAGATATACAAGTATAAACACTAATCTAAACCCTTGGCAGCTCAAGAGTATGAGAGAGTGATAAAATGTGAGCTTATACACTTCTGCGTACCTCTCCCTCCTTCTTATATGAAAAACTACAGCTGCAACCAAGTTGGTTGGTTGTTAGATCAGTTACAACAGCTTGCTATCCTCTACGTGTACACCCTCAATCATCCAATGCACTTTTTTTTTTTTTTTGTTTTATCCAATGCACTCTTGATGTTTATGCAACCCAGTCATTTGGTGATTAGGCAATCCTACTCAGTTTCCTTGGTTGTGCATCAAATGTAGCCCATGTATATACGGCAAAATAAATCTTTTAACACTTGCTTTTGAATTCGTTTCCATGTTTTTTTTAAAAAGAAATTAGGTATTTGAAATTCATTACAATTTAAATGGGCTCTCGAGATGCCCATCTAAATAATGGGTTAACATGGGTATTCATTCATATCCTTAAATATTAATTACTTAACCATTAAGTTTTACAAGTTTTGAAGACGTCACAAGTATGCTTCGACTTATTCACACTAGCTACCAACTTGCCAATTGGCTCAAAAAATTTATACTATTCAAAATTAAATTATAATAGAATAGATTGACAAATGACGCACGCAAATTATGACTTACAATCAAAATGTGAATTATATATTTAAAAATGAAAAACAAGTCGCTAGAATTGAAAAGAAAGCAAAAGCCATGAGTTAAATATTTTATAAACAGATACGTCATATAAAAATCTAATGTGTCATAATTAATTTTTTTAGAATAACTACTTCATCGAGACGAAGTTAATGTTTTTCGAAACATTATATCTAAAATTTCCCAAAAGGATACATCGGGGAGAAGGACAATGTTATGCCAGACGTGAAACTTTTATATAAAAGTTTGTTCTAAATAGTTCGACGTGATACTTTTAGGGAAAATTGCAAATTTAGTCCTGTATGTTTGTCACTTTGCGATTTTGATCCTTTATGTTTTCACATTTCAGTTTTAGTCCTGTATGTTTCAATTTTTGGCAATTTCGGTCCTTTTTCTTCGAAAATGCTGACGTGGCACTGTACACGTCAGCTCCACATCAGCATTGAATTTGTGCCACGTCAGCGCCACATCGAAAAAAGGACTAAAATTACCAAAAAAATAAAGATAGCGGACTAAAACTGCAATCTGAAAATATAAAGGACCAAAATCGCAAAGTGACAAACATACAGGACCAAAAAAGCAATTTTCCCATACTTTTATATAAAAAGTTTGTTCTAAATAGAAAAAATGTATCAAATATGTGGGGCCTCGGGTTGCTAATCTCAAATCTTAAGGGCAATTAATGAATAAGCAATCACCAAGCATCCGAAGCTGTAACAAACAAAAAATTTATTTTTTTTTTTTTAAACAAATAGGTTGCGCTCGAGCGGCTGAAAAACGTCGCTCGGGCGCGCCCTGCCCATTTCGAGGCAGAACTTTCTGCCCCGGGCTGCGCTCGGGCTGCTGTTTTCTGCAGCTCGAGCACGGCCCTGGCAGATTCTTGCCCACATTTGACTGAAAGAGTGGGTGCCCGGTGAGCCAACTTGTGGCTAAGGGCTTTGATGACTCTTTGTATAAACAATATTTTGTTTTATATAATTTACACTTTTATTAATGGCAATGACTTTATCTTTCTTCATATTGTTATATTGTGATATACTATTGTTGTTTTGATAAAGACCTTGAATATACTATAGTGTATGTAAGATGTGGTAGAACATGGGGATGTCTATCATGAAACACATCTTATAGTCACTGTATATTCTAAACTGTTCCTAGTCGATTGAGCCGTCCGATAATAAGGATAAGGATAGCTCGAGTTTGAGACTAGCATTCGCGATGCAGAGTACCACGTTTCATTGGTAGGGAACATAGAGATGTTCGAAGCATGCAAATGGATATTCATATGATGAATGATCGAACTACCCTATCCGGACATTCCAAGTGGTTATCACTTATCGAGTGGATAAAGTCCGCGGTTTTGATTGTACACCATTAGTCCTTACTACTTGAAACATCATTGAGACTCTATATGCTAGTAATGTGCTTTGACTCGTTTACCGACTATATTGGGGTCATCAGGTGTCGGGATTGGGTACAGTTACAACACATATAGGAGTCGATGCTTTGTTGTCAAGGATTCACCACATACTTGCGAGTGTGGATATCCTATGCGATCTGAGGAGATATTAGTGTGACGAATCTCTGGCCAGAGTACATGATGTGTTTTAAGAAATGGTTTCTTAGTAGCACATGCGATGTCACTATTTGATCTTCAAGATGTATTGCATAGTTATCGAATCTCGAACGACTCTTGATTTACCAATGGTTGTTGATTCGATCGGGATATATGGATGAAGGGACCGTACTGTACGCTAACCAAAATCTATTGGTTCTTGCAGGCACTATCAGTGATACCTAGGGAATCATGAGACGATGTTGCTAGGCGCTCTTACCATGATTCGATGGGCAAGTCGGAAATTGTTGTTCCGAGTCACAAGGAGTTGTGAGCCCACGGCTAGCTGTATCCCTGAACCATTGAGGGTCACACAGAGTAATGGATTTTTAATCCCCGTTGAGATATTTAAATTTAAAGAGTTAAATTTAATGAACAAAGAAGTTGGACTTCTTATTTAAGAGTAGAGGAGTAAGATTTCCTAAAATGACATAGGGATGGGAATTTTTGGAAATCACTGAATTCGGATTCAGAAAAATTTATCTTGACTTTAAAAGGCGCAGAAATGGTTTCTGTGCACATTGGTGAAATCGGTTTATCAATCGGAGTCATGATGAATTTTATATTAATTTCTAAACATGCGGGCTTTGCTTGTCGGGCTTGAACTTATGACTAATGGGCCCTAAGCTGTTAGCGGCCTACATTATAAATAAGTTATTGCAGTACAGAAATTACACACAACAGGTCACAAAATTATTTTCGAAAAACCCTATTTTTCTTAAGTGTGCTGTACATTGGATCGACACATGTTGTAAGTTGGGTGGAACTCCCATGGGATCGGCTCATATTATTGGGGGATCCACATGGCGACCGTCCATCACAACTTAATATTGATGGGTCATCTTGACATGTCACAATAAACGGCGTCATATTATTGGGCCCTTATTGGACATGAGGTAAAAACGTGGAGGTTGCTTTGGAAGCAATTGGGCTCTACCTTTTGAAAATTGTGGTTGGCTGATATTATTCGGGACCATAGTTTGTCAATTGGACTCCATGTTCTCACTCAGGAAAACAGTTTCCCGTTTTCACTAGAGGGTAGTGAAATAGTTAAAATAGTGGGAGTGAGATTCATAAAATAAATTTCGCCTATTTTATGTCTTAGTAAATTAATTAAACAATCACTGATATTTGTCTGTTTCTTTTCAGTATTTCATAAAGATGAATTCGCGTAATCCACTTTTCTCGATCCTCGAACAAAATAAACTGACTGGCGGAAACTATACGGAATGGTTCCGTAAGTTGAAGATTGTCTTGACTTCGGAGAAGATGTTCTACGTGTTAGAAAAATCTCCTTCGAAGGAAGCACCAGCTGACATAAGTCCAGAAGAGTTATCCAAACTTGATACATGGTGGGACCATGATATCAAGGCCAAATGCTATATGCAAGCCTCGATGTCTGATGAACTCCAGAGGCGATTTGAGGATACCATGAATGCTGCTGACATTCACGTACAACTCAAGGAACTTTTTGGGGCTCAATCGAGAGCAGAAAGGTTCGCTATGCAGTCGGAAATAGATTCGATGCATACAAACCAAGTTTGGTCTTTAGTAGATCCTCCCGATGGAATTGTTCCAATAGGGTGTAAATGGATCTAAAAGAGAAATCTTGGGCCTGATGGTAAGGTATTGACCTACAAGGCACGATTGGTGGCAAAAGGTTATACTCAAAGATAAGGAGTTGACAATGATGAAACCTTTTCACCAGTTGCAATGTTCAAGTCCATAAGAATCCTTATTGCCATAGCTGCTTGGTATAACTATGAGATATGGCAAATGGATGTGAAGACTGCATTTCTTAATGGAAACATTAAGGAAGAGATCTATATGACGCAGCCTGAGGGATACACATCCATGGGAAGCGAGCATAAGGTATGCAAGCTTCAGAGATCGATCTATGGTCTCAAACAAGCATCAAGAAGTTGGAACCAGAAATTTGATGAAACAATAAAGGATTTTGGTTTCATCAAGAACCCGGAGGAACCGTGCGTGTACAAGAAAGTAGTTAAGGATGCTGTGACATTCTTAGTACTTTATGTTGATGACATCCTACTCATTGGGAATGACGTAGGGATGTTACAGTCAACGAAGATATGGTTATCAGGTAGATTCTCGATGAAGGATTTGGGTAAGGCATCCTATATTCTAGGGATACAGATCTATAGAGATAGATCTAAAAGAATGATAGGACTCACTCAATCAACTTACATCGAAACCATATTGAAAAGGTTTTTAATGGATGGGTCCAAGAGAGGACATCTACCTATGTTTCATGGAGTTTTTTTATCCAAGTCCATGTGTCCCAAGACTGATGAAGAGATAGAGAAAATGACACATGTACCATATGCATCAGCCATAGGTAGTATCATGTATGGGATGATATCTACCAGACCGGATGTAGCATTTGCTCTGAGTGTCACAAGCAGATATCAAGCCAATCCCGGTCAAATGCATTGGAAAGTCGTGAAGGACATTCTTAAGTACTTACGAAGGACTAAGAATATGTTCATGGTATATGGAGGAAGAGAACTGAAATTGGAAGGCTATACCGACTCTAACTTCCAAAGTGGCTTTAGGGCAAGTGGGAGATTGAAAGAGTGGGTGCCCGGTGAGCCAACTTGTAGCTAAGGGCTTTTATGACTCTATGTATAAACAATCTTTTGTTTAATATAATTTACACTTTTATAAAGGCGTTTACTTTATCTTTTATCATATTATTATGTTGTGACATACTATAAGATGTTTAGATGAAGACCTTGAATATACTATAGTGTATGTAAGATGTGGTAGCACATGGGGATGGCTATCATGAAACACATCTTATAGTCACTGTATATTCTAAACAGTTCCTAGTCGATTGAGCCATCCGTTAATAAGGATAAGGATCGCTTGAGATTGAGACTAGCATTTGCGATGCCGAGTACCACGTTTCATTGGTATGGAACATTGAGATGTTCAAAGCATGCAAATAGATATTCATACGATGAATGATCGAACTACCCTATCTGGACTTTCCAAGTGGTTATCACTTATCGAGTGGATGAAGTCCGCGGTTTTGGTTGTACACCATTAGTCCTTACTACTTGAAACATCATTGAGACTCTATATGCTAGTACTGTACTTTGACTCGTTTACCGACTCTATTGGGTCATCAGGTGTCAGGATTGGATACAGTTACGATACATATAGGAGTCGATGCTTTGTTGTCAAGGATTCACCACATACTTGCTAGTGTGGATATCCTATGCAATCTGAGGAGATATTAGTGTGACAAATCTCTGGCCAAAGTACATGATGTGTTTTAAGAAATGGTTTCTTAGTAGAACATGCGATGTCACTATTTGATCTTCAAGATGCATTGCATAGTTATCGAATCTCGAACGACTCTCGATTTACCAATGGTTGTTGATTCGATGGATGAAGGGACCGTACTGTATGCTAACCAAAATCTATTGGTTCTTGCAGGCACTATCAGTGATACCTAAGGAATCATGGGGCGATGTTGCTAGGCGCTCTTACCATGATTCGATGGGCAAGTCGGAAATTGTTGTTTCGAGTCACAAGGAGTTGTGAGCCCACGGCTAGCTGTATCCCTGAACCATTGAGGGTCACACAAGTAATGGATTTTTAATCCCCGTTGAGATAATTAAATTTAAAGAGTTAAATTTAGTGAATAAAGAAGTGGGACTTCTTATATCAGAGTAGAAGAGTAAGATTTCCTAAAATGACATAGGGATGGGCATTCTTGGAAATCACTGAATTCGGATTCAGAAAATTTATCTTGACTTTAAAAGGTGCAGAAATGGTTTCTGTGCACATTGGTGAAATTGGTTTATCAATCTGAGTCACGATGAATTTTATATTAATTTCTGAACATGCGGGCTTTGTTTGTCAGGCTTGAACTTATGACTAATGGGCCCTAAGCTGTTAGCAGCCCACATTATAAATAAGTTATTGCAGTACAGAAATTATAGAACAAAGGCTCATAATTTCGAACACTAGGGTTTTTGAGACCTAGAGTGGCCGCCCCCCTCTCTGTGTTTTCTCTCTGAAATCCAGCCTGTGAATTTCGAATTTGCAGTCTGGTTTAACGGATCAAATTCGTTAATTCTCTTCGTAGAAACTTCTGATAGATTTTCTAGTGCAATCTATCAGAGGGATTAAACTTCTGTTCGTAGACCTGATTGAAGAATTGTTCGTCCATCAGTTCCTGGGATATACAACAAGAGCAGAGTTATCTGTTGGTGTCCATAATCTCGTTTCGAGATTCAAGGTAAAAATTTAAATTGTTATTTAATTTTTACACGCACAATTTAATCGTAAAGTTTTGATACCCATGATATGGAATCGTTCCATATAAAATTTTAAAACTTCCGCTGCACCGGGTATCAATTCTGATTGATCTGAACACCGTTTTCCAACAACAAGCGGATGATTATTAATTGCAGTTGCTTCACAAATTAGATGATTCAAACAATCACAGATTTGAATTTTAATTTAGCAGTAGATTGTATGAAAAATCATCAGGTGATCAATCTAAGAATCAAACACACAAGCATGGAAATCAATTCCAAACAACTCTTGATACTCAATAATAATCAAACACTGAAAATCAAAATCTCACAAATAAATAAATTCAAGGGCTTGTCTTTCTCAACCAAGTTCTAAAGTCTAGCCACAAATATTCATGAAAATTTGCAAGAAAAATCAAAAGAAGAGAAGAAATCTAAGAATAGTAGAAGAAAACCTAGCCTCCAAGCCCTTCACGTTATCTCCCTCTTAGTCCCCTAAAAGATCTCAGAAAAACGGAATAAATACTTAATAAAAGACTAGAGTCCTTAAAAATAGAGTTTCCTAATTTAAGGATTTTTTTTTTCCCGAACTACTGCGTGGCTCGCTCGATCTGCTGAGTTTAGCAGATCGAGTGAGCAAAACTCTGTCCCGAAATCTGCTTTTTTTTCTTCTGGCCGCTTGATCTGTTGAGTTCAGCAGATCGAGCCAAAAAACTTTTGATTTCAATTCTTCCTTGTTCACTCTCTCTCTTCGCTCGATTGGTTGAACTCCGCAAATCGAGCGAGATTGTTTCTGTCCATTTTTTTTTCCTTTAAAGTGCCACATCCTACAAAATAAACCCGAAAGCATGTTATGAAGACACGATAAATGAAAATACGAACAAAACACGTAATTAAAACACATAAAATGTATGCAAAACAACAACAAAACGATATTAAAACATGCAACACTAACACAACTATCAGTAACCTGATCGATGCAAGCAATATTAATGTGTATCAACCGATCAATTCACGGCTAGAAACAACAAGATGCAATGATCAAGAAGAATCAAAATATGCAAAGAATCAAAATAGGGACAAACGATATATAGTGGTTTGGATCACAAGATCCTACATCCACTCTGAGAAAGTGTCGATGCCACCCCATTGGGATAGTGCCCACTGGGGTATCCAACGGTCCATATTTTATGCAAGTGAGATGATCACATGAACATCTGATTTGCATAAAAAAAAACGGACCCAACTCTGGCCCAAGGCTCAAAAGCTTCCTTCAAGATATTGAAATCTGAGTTTGGTTTATACCAATTATATCCATGAACTATCTTGGAGTTACAATGCCTATAACCAGGAATCAAAGGATATTAGATATACAAGTATAAACACTAATCTAAACCCTTGGCAGCTCAAGAGTATGAGAGAGTGATAAAATGTGAGCTTATACACTTCTGCGTACCTCTCCCTCCTTCTTATATGAAAAACTACAGCTGCAACCAAGTTGGTTGGTTGTTAGATCAGTTACAACACAGCTTGCTATCCTCTACGTGTACACCCTCAATCATCCAATGCCACTTTTTTTTTTTTTTTTGTTTTAATCCAATGCACTCTTGATGTTTATGCAACCCAGTCATTTGGTGATTAGGCAATCCTACTCAGTTTCCTTGGTTGTGCATCAAAATGTAGCCCATGTAAAACGGCAAAATAAATCTTTTAAACACTTGCTTTTTGAAGTCGTTTCCATGTTTTTTTTAAAAAAGAAATTAGGTATTTGAAATTCATTACAATTTAAAATGGGCTCTCGAGATGCCCATCTAAATAATAGGGGTTAACATGGGTATTCATTCATATCCTTAAATTATAATTACTTAACCATTAAGTTTTACAAGTTTTGAAGAGACGTCACAAGTATGCTTCGACTTATTCACACTAGCTACCACAACTTGCCAATATTGGCTCAAAAAATTATACTATTCAAAATTAAATTATAATAGAATAGATTGACAAATGACGCACGCACGCAAATTATGACTTACAATCAAAATGTGAATTATATATTTAAAAATGAAAAAACAAGTCGCTAGAATTGAAAAGAAAGCAAAAGCCATGAGTTTAAATATTTTATAAACAGATACGTCATATAAAAATCTAATGTGTCATAATTAATTTTTTTTAGAATAACTACTTCATCGAGACGAAGTAATGTTTTTCGAAACATTATATCTAAAATTTCCCAAAAGGATACATCGGGGAGAAGGACAATGTTATGCCAGACGTGAAAACTTTTATATAAAAGTTTGTTCTAAATAGTTCGAACGTGATACTTTTAGGGAAAATTGCAAATTTAGTCCTGTATGTTTGTCACTTTGCGATTTTGATCCTTTATGTTTTCACATTTCAGTTTTAGTCCTGTATGTTTCAATTTTTGGCAATTTCGGTCCTTTTTCTTCGAAAATGCTGACGTGGCACTGTACACGTCAGCTCCACATCAGCATTGAATTTGTGCCACGTCAGCGCCACATCGAAAAAAGGACTAAAATTACCAAAAAAATAAAGATAGCGGACTAAAACTGCAATCTGAAAATATAAAGGACCAAAATCGCAAAGTGACAAACATACAGGACCAAAAAGCAATTTTCCCCATACTTTATATAAAAAGTTTGTTCTAAATAGAAAAAATGTATCAAATATGTGGGGCCTTCGGGTTGCTAATCTCAAATCTTAAGGGCAATTAATGAATAAGCAATCACCAGCATCCGAAGCTGTAACAAACAAAAAATTTATTTTTTTTTTTTTAAACAAATAGGTTGCGCTCGAGCGGCTGAAAAACGCCGCTCGGGCGCGCCCTGCCCATTTCGAGGCAGAACTTTCTGCCCCGGGCTGCGCTCGGGCTGCTGTTTTCTGCAGCTCGAGCACGGCCCTGGCAGATTCTTGCCCACATTTGACTGAAAGAGTGGGTGCCCGGTGAGCCAACTTGTGGCTAAGGGCTTTGATGACTCTTTGTATAAACAATATTTTGTTTTATATAATTTACACTTTTATTAATGGCAATGACTTTATCCTTTCTTCATATTGTTATATTGTGATATACTATTGTTGTTTTGATAAAGACCTTGAATATACTATAGTGTATGTAAGATGTGGTTGAACATGGTATGTCTATCATGAAACACATCTTATAGTCACTGTATATTCTAAACTGTTCCTTGTCGATTGAGCCGTCCGATAATAAGGATAAGGATAGCTCGAGTTTTTGAGACTAGCATTTGCGATGCAGAGTACCACGTTTCATTGGTAGGGTACATAGAGATGTTCGAAGCATGCAAATGGATATTCATATGATGAATGATCGAACTACCCCTATCCGGACATTCCAAGTGGTTATCACTTATCGAGTGGATAAAGTCCGCGGTTTGATTGTACACCATTAGTCCTTACTACTTGAAAACATCATTGAGACTCTATATGCTAGTAATGTGCTTTGACTCGTTTACCGACTATATTGGGGTCATCAGGTGTCGGGATTGGGTACAGTTACAACACATATAGGAGTCGATGCTTTGTTGTCAAGGATTCACCACATACTTGCGAGTGTGGATATCCTATGCGATCTGAGGAGATATTAGTGTGACGAATCTCTGGCCAGAGTACATGATGTGTTTTAAGAAATGGTTTCTTAGTAGCACATGCGATGTCACTATTTGATCTTCAAGATGTATTGCATAGTTATCGAATCTCGAACGACTCTTGATTTACCAATGGTTGTTGATTCGATCGGGATATATGGATGAAGGGACCGTACTGTACGCTAACCAAAATCTATTGGTTCTTGCAGGCACTATCAGTGATACCTAGGGAATCATGAGACGATGTTGCTAGGCGCTCTTACCATGATTCGATGGGCAAGTCGGAAATTGTTGTTCCGAGTCACAAGGAGTTGTGAGCCCACGGCTAGCTGTATCCCTGAACCATTGAGGGTCACACAGAGTAATGGATTTTTAATCCCCGTTGAGATATTTAAATTTAAAGAGTTAAATTTAATGAACAAAGAAGTTGGACTTCTTATTTAAGAGTAGAGGAGTAAGATTTCCTAAAATGACATAGGGATGGGAATTTTTGGAAATCACTGAATTCGGATTCAGAAAAATTTATCTTGACTTTAAAAGGCGCAGAAATGGTTTCTGTGCACATTGGTGAAATCGGTTTATCAATCGGAGTCATGATGAATTTTATATTAATTTCTAAACATGCGGGCTTTGCTTTGCGGGCTTGAACTTATGACAAATGGGCCCTAAGCTGTTAGCGGCCTACATTATAAATAAGTTATTGCAGTACAGAAATTACACAACAGGTCACAAAATTATTTTCGAAAAACCCTATTTTTCTTAAGTGGCCGCCCCCCCCCCCCCCCCCCCCCATCTGCTCGGAAAATCCAGTCCTGTGAATTTTGAATTACAGTCTGGTTTAACGGATCAAATTCGTTAATTCTCTTCGTAGAAACTTCTGATAGATTTTCTAGTGCAATCTATCAGAGGGATTAAATATCCGTTCGTGGACCTAATTGAAGAAGAGTTCGTCCATCAGTTCCAGGGATATACAAACAAGGAGCAGAGCAATACTTGTTGGTGTCCAAAATCATCGATTCAAGATTGGAGGTAAAAATATTTATAATTTTTGTTTATTTAATTTTTACACACATCAAATTTAATCGTAAAGTTTTGATACGCCATTATGGAATCGTTCCATATAAAAATTTTTAAACTGTCCGCTGCACCGGGGTATCCAATCCTGATTGATCTGAACACCGTTCTCCAACAATGGTATCAGACCAATGCAAGGTTGCTCGAGATCAAGCGATTAAATTAATCGACTTGTACAAAAATTTTTAAGCCTGTCGGTTTTTGAAATAATTAATAAATTATTTTTAAAAAATAAAATTTTTTTTCCGAGCAAACCCGGGCAGCGATTGGATCGCATGCCCGGGGGGGGGGGGGGGGCAGCGATGGTCGCTGCCCTTGAGACAGCGATTGGTCGCTGTGCCCATGAGCAGGCGACGTGATCGCTGCCCAGGGCAGCAATCCGTCGCTGCCCTAGGGGCTGCCGGGCTGCCCGGCCCGAGCACTTTTGGGGCGCGGGCAGCTGGGAGTTGTTCCCCGTGGCGGGCCCGCAGAAAAAATTAATTTTTTCATTTAAAATTCAATATTTTAATATGTTAAAATTATATTTTTTTGGTCCGATCGAGAAATTGTTTTTGATTTATGTCCACGAAGGCGTCAGATCGAATTGTTCGAGTCCGAAAATTTTTAAAATTGATTTTTGTATAAATTTGAATTTTTTGGAAAAATTTATATATTTTTATCCGTTAATCGATTTTTATTTATATGAAATTAATTTATTTTTGGTACAATTGATGATATAAGATATGATCTTATGGATATATTGAGTAAAAATATGATTTTATGTATAAAGAATTGGATTTTATAGATAAAATATGATTTTATTTGATAAAAAAGATAAAATATGATTTTGTATGTAAAATAAGATTTTATATATTGGGAATGAATGATGTTATCCTTTTTAATATTTAAATTGCCATTGCATGTTATCCAATAAATTTAATTTATGAAATTAACATGTTATTGGATAAGGATGAATCGGATTGCCATGAACCAATTTTGTAGGTGTATGTTAGGAATTTACATTTGTTTTTATTGTTGTTGGATTTATGTAATGGGGCCTGGTTTATGGCCCAATAATGAATTTGTCATATGGTAATAAAAGTGGGCCTGGTTTATGCCCGTTCCCACGACCCTTGAAATGTTATCCCCTACTTGTCATGGTTATTTAATGTAAATACATTAGACTTAGTGGGAGATGAAGATTTGAAGATGGAGGTAGGCCCAAGCAGACACAATAAAGACAGAAGAAATGTTAATTGGAAGCTCCAATGTAATAGGATTTGCATTGCATACCTGCATATTACCTAGGATTGGACTAAGACTCGTGATCTGGCAACCACTGGTCGATTAGACATGGAATAGTTCATCCTATATGAATATGTGATATTAATTGTTGTATGCATGTTTTAGACTAAAATTGTGTGAATCCCCGGGAAGCATACAAAAATTTTTAAAAATGATGAGACAAATTTTCAAAATTAAAATCCCTCATTTTAAATATGATTTAAAATTGATATCAAGATAAATAAAGGAAATTTAAAATTGTTTAAATGTTCCTACCTTCCATCAGACGATTCAATGTATGAGATGCTACCCTCGCGGATACGGTCCGGCTCATATTATTGGGGGGGGGACCGTTCGTCGGAAGAGTTGTACATTGGATCGACACATATTGTAAGTTGGGTGGAACTCACCATGGGATCGGCTCATATTATTGGGGGATCCACATGAGCGACCGTCCAATCACAAATTAATAATTGATTGGGTCATCTTGACATGTCACAATAAACGCGGCGTCATATTATTGGGGCCTTATTGGACATGAGGGTAAAAGCACGTGGAGGTTGCTTTGGAAGAGCAAATTGGGGCTCTACCTTTTGGAAAATTTGTGGTTGGCTGATATTATTCCGGGACCATAGTTTTTCAATTGGACTCCATGTTCTCACTAAGGAAAACAGTTTTTCCGTTTTGCAACTAGAGTGTAGTGAAATCCGTTAAAATAGTGGGAAGTGAGATGAATAAAATAAATTTCGCCCTATTTTATGTCCTTAGTAAATTAATTAAACAATCACTTGATATTTGTCTGTTTCTTTTCAGTATTTCATAAAGATGAATTCACGTAATCCACTTTTCTCGATCCACTCGAACAAAATAAATTGACTGGCGCAAATCTATAACGGAATGAGTTCCGTAAGTTGAAGATTTGTCTTGACTTCGGAGAAGTTGCACTAACGTGTTAGAAAAATCTCCTCCGAAAGGAAGCACCAGCTGGGAACATTAAGTCCGGAAGAGGGTTAGCCAAAAACTTGATACAAATGGTGGGACCATGATATCAAGGCCAAATTGCTTATATGCAAGCCTCGATGTCTGATGAACTCCAGAGGCGATTTGTAGGACACCGCTGAATGCTGCTGACATTCACGTACAACTCAAGGAACTTTTTTTTGGGGCTCAATCGATGAGCTGAAAGGTTCGCTACTGTATAAAAGGAGACTAATGACGTGTCGCATGCGTGAAGGAAACTTCCGGGTCCGTGATCATGGGTTTACGAGTGATTTGGCTCATACAGAAGTTGGTAACGCTTGATTTGGTTGTTGGAGCATGAAACTCAGCACGTGGACTTTACTACTTCATCTCTTCCTTCTTCGTTTGACGGATTATGTGGGTTGTATTTCAATATGAACAAGATAGAGGCCTCCCTTGAAGAGGGATGGTCAATATGCTTGTAATGCATATGAATCCACTTTAAACGAATGGATAAATCGGCTTTCTTGGTGGGGCTCCTCTTCTTCTGCTAAGAAGGGGCAAAAGTACAAAGGGTAAGAAACGTCTGCCCCATCCCAAGAAAATCGAACCCGAGAAGAAGTACAAGGACAAAGGCTTCAAACATGAAAAAGTCCAAGGATGTTTGCCATTACTGCAAGAAGCCCGACATTGGAAGCGTTAACTGCAAGGAATACTCTAGAGCAGTTGCGAACTGCGTAAGCTAAGGGTATAGTTTCTATATTGAAATAAATGTTTCACTTAATACTACTATCGTGGGTATTGGATTTACCGGATGTTGGATCTAAACATTTGCAATGATTTGCAGTTGACTGACAAGAAGTCGCAGGCTTAGAATGGGTGAGGGACCCAAGCTTGAGGCTAGAAAATGGGTTCCAGAGTTTGAAGGCTAAAGCTGTGGGAGATATTTATTTTAATTTTTACAGAACGGTTTTAAGTTACTTTTGAGAGAATGTTTTTATTTTTGTTTCCATAGATTTGATTAAAAACATTATTTTCTGTTTCTACTATGCTTGAATTGATAGAGATGGTTTATTCTTGCAATTTTGTGAATGGGATTTGCAATATTTTAACAAGAATGAATATTTGATTGGAAATGGACAACTTGAAAACGATCGATACAAAATAAAACTAAAAGACGTTTTCCAATAAATTATGTTGATAACCCGGCAAACAAACAAACAAAAAGGAAAAATCGATAAGTCAAAACCACCCCCGGCAAACCTTTGGCATGCTAGGCTAGGTCATATTTCCTCAAGGAGGATGAACAAGCTTAGTGGGAGAGGGCATGCTTGGATGATGGTCTGATATTAACTCCTCTACTACTTGTGATCCTCCTGCCATGAAAGAAAAAATGACTATAATTCTCCTTTTAAGGGTGACGGTAACCTGAGCGTAGTCAAAATCTGTTGGATTTGATCATACAGACGTTTGTGCGTCCATTTAGAATTGGTACTTCAATATGGCCAACACCTACCTTCATTACCTTTTACTGATGATTATTCAAGGTATGGGTTATTTATAATTTATTGAAATGATAAGTCTGAAGCATTTGAAAATGTTCAAAGAATTCAAGGCTGAAGTAGAAAACATGTTATAGGTAAAAGTATTACCTAAAGCACTTCGAACGGATCGAGGTGGAGAATACGTTAAGTACCCCCGAGTTTTTGGACTATCTAAAAGAGAATGAGATTCTCTCTCAGTGGACTCCTTACCTCCTATGACACCCACATGCTGAATGGTGTATAGGTGCGTCGTAAATCGACACTTTTGTTGGACCATGGTACGATCCATGATGAGCTTCAACTGAGCTTCCAAATCCACCTTTCGTTCTTGGGGGGCTACGCGCTTGAAACGGGCGGTATTGTTATTGAACAACGTCCACACTAAAGCATAGTGGACAAAACACCAATACGAGTTAGTGGAATGGCAATAGCTCCCTAAGTATTCGTACTTGAAGATTTTGGGGATGTCCTGCTTACGTGAAGCAGACAGTGGGAGATAAGTTGGAGTAGGTCGATCCACCTTATGTTAATATTTGTAGGGGTAACCGAAGAATTCAAACTCGGATATTATTTCTATCATCCTGCTGAAAACAAAGGTGTTTTGTTTCAAGGAATGCCACCTTCTTTGGATGAAGGAGTTCTTATTGGATAAAGAAAGGCGAGATGATGGCAAACTTTCGAAGAAATTCGAGAAGAACCCGAAATAACAAAATAACTATCCTACACCTCAGGAACCTTGAATAGACACGGCGCCTATACCTAGAAGGATCCCGAGAGGACTATAGACCTCCTATTCGAGTATTGGTTATTCCTCTTCTTGAAGGGGATCAAGATGAAACCCGACCGATGTTGGATCTGTGATCCAAGAAACTTTCAAGGAAGAAATTTATTCTTCTGATGCGGATTAAAATTTAATGGCTTGAAGCTATGCAGTTCCGGAAATAGATTACGATGGCATACAAGAATACAAACCAAGTTTTGGTCTTTAGTAGATCCTCCCG